>NW_025765335.1:0-196702 GCF_003918875.1 Haliotis rubra
ATCTTGATCAATGAATCTCAAAAATTGTACGAAAAATGATTTATTTGATTAGATATAACATTAAACAACATTATTAAACAGAAATATTCATATGTATCCAGGTTAACTTTAATAATAATCATCACCAGGTTCAACATTTCAGATCAAGGGGAGATAACTTTTTGTTAGGTCACAACAGACACTGGTTCCAAAAACTTTTTCTGCTGAAAATAAACCAAAAGTCTTCTAATTAATAATGGATACATAACATTTTGCATATTCTTACAAGAGTTCAAACAAGGGTACATCTATATACAGTTGGTTGATATGAAAACCATGTCAGGGAAAGTAGATATTCTTGCAAAGTGAAGTCATTATATAAAGAGCCAAACAACTTCATTTCCTGCAAAGAATAACAAGGTTACACTTTGCACCATAGATATACCTGAATATCTTCTAACATTTCTCATTCCTATATTACTGTTTAACTGAAAAACTGTTTTGATCAGTGAATACGAACATACTGCTTTGAAAGTACAAATCCGCCAGGGTAATAAAATGTAAGTAGCTCCTTGAGGAGGCATTAGTGCCTGGATATGAACAAGCTGTGGCAGTCAAACTTCCCATTAAAAGTCCTACACTCTCACTGTTTAAAAAATTACAAGTCATAATACTTCAATTCTTCAGTGACTGTACTAATAGTTGGTCAAGTTTTACAATGGAACAAGCTCTGGCAGTCGAACTACCCATCAAAGTCTACACTCCCACTGTTGAATAACAAATACAAGTCATAATACTTCAATTCTTCAATGACTGAACTAATAATTGGTCAGAAGCAATGAATGATATAATGAATGACAAACTTTAGATAAGGAGTTAAATATATTCACTGTGACAACTGTTCAAAATAAAGTCACTGAGAATTGTCAATGACCCTTTTTTCTGTTTGTAACACAGTTCCAGCACTTGTTTTCTCAGACAGTACACGGCTCTGAGTCCATCTTCACCTTTTCGCTGGAAGGCAAGATAGAGATGACACATTTTTAATCCTGAAGCTGCACACCTTTCTGCCATTGTTCTTGGGAACACAATGGCTGATCTTACTGCCAAGGCAGCCCTTAACAAATCTGTAACAGCAATTCTTATCCCATACTCTGATTAAGCAAGCATTAGAACATACATCCGCGATCTAAATGCAGAAGAAGTTGGGACACCCAAGTAAGAATATTAATAAATTACATGAAATAAAACCCTACATTGGTTACACCTACTTGGGTTGTCAGTCCAGATATGAAGAGGTCATTATGCGACGATGTCGCATTGGCCACCTAGATATACTCATGAATATTTACTGAAAGGCGAGGATCCTCCCGTTTTGCATCCCTTGTGATGACAGAATCACAGTCAAGCATGTCCTATAGCGACTGTGTTGAATATTCCATCACAAGGGATAAGTTCCCACAATGTCAAAACATTGAAGGATCTTTTTTATAATATTAGTTATAATTTGATAGTTGACTTTTTAAAAGAATTAGACTTGTTGACTGATTTGTAAATAGCTAAATATTTTTTGATTGGAAGTTTGAATTAGTAACTGAGATTGTTAGTAGCTGTATCCTCGAGGGGTTGAAAGTACTGTAAAATTATTGTCCTCCTGAGAGGGTACGCAAGTCTAAAACATTCAAAGTAAATTTCAACTTTCCGTTTTTTTAATCGTAGAGATATGTGTAATTTTAATGTATGGCTAGGTATATCTCAATTGCTAACAGCTGCGGGGATGATGTAAATCCAGCTAGGGTCTATGCAGGAAGCAAATGTACTGTAAGTCCCCATGGTCCCTAGTATGGTGATCTACCTTCAGTTGTTAGCGATCAATAACATTTTTCATATGTGTTGTCCCCTATAGTTGAAATGTTTTAGATTCAGTTACTTGTGTTACATATATATCTGTGATATTCTGGTTGTTTTGCTGTCCTTCGTCAGCAGGTTTTTATAATATACATGTATTTCATTTCAATATCAAATGTTCTCGTCACGATATGGCTGAAATATTGCCGATGTGACGTTAAATATTAACTCACTCACTCACTCTTGAGAGCACTTTTTTCCTGACAGCTACAGAAAAGCTTTTTCACATTTTCATGTTTTTCTTTTCAAGTACTGCATGTGCAAAACTGCCCAGTCCATTCCAAAGCTATGCTGGAATAGGTCTGTGTCATTTAGTGTAACTAGTTCACGAAGGGCAAGACAATCTGCCAAGGCATTGTGAGCATCAAATTTCTTTTCAACAATGTTTCCACCAGATATTCTTCTTTATGGCATGATAATAAAGGATAACACTTCCTGAAATGTGGAAGAGTATCGATGAAACCATGGACAACTTCACTCATTTCCGTCAAAAGCTGGTACTCTTGTGCAACCCTGCAAATGTGGGCAGAATCAAAAGATTTTAGAATTATGTCCGACTAGGATAATCAAAGAATTGAAAGCTCTCATCCATGTAATGAAATCTGTTAGAGCTGAATGTGCAGATACAGTCTCTACAGGAATACCTCTGTGCAATAAAGTGTTTTCATGAACAGTGAGATGTGTAACTTTGATGCAAAATGACTGATTGGTTTGCGTGGAAGAATGTACTTGTTAAAAACATGGGCTTCATCTACCACAGCCCTGATTTGACTTATATGTCAGTGTCCCACTATGTAGAACAGGTTTCCAGGTCGAACATTATCAACTGGTAATCGTCAACATCAACTCGCTTGCTCACAGGAAGAACTTCTGGGTCTGGTATCTGTGTTACATCCTGTACATCAGATAATGCTATGTTGGTCTCGTATGTCTGAACCTCTCGAACTTCATGTTCTTCTCTGAACTTGCATCTTGTCTCCGCCAAATGCAGTCTCCTTCTCTTGAAAGCTTTTGTCGTAGACTGAGCCTTCTCTCCTAGCAGCTTTTCTTTGGAGCTACTTTGCCTTCAGTGCCAGAGCCTTTCCAGGGAAATACATTTCTTCTTATAGGCAGACATAAGATATCCTGGCCCGAGATTCTTCTGTGAGACTGCAGCACCAATCCTGAAATCCAAACTTTCTGAGCTAGAATAGTGACGACTTTGCTTGCCACGACGTTGTTGAAAGACTCGTTGGCCTTGGTACTCCCCTAAAGGTGCTAATCTCTCATCATTTAAAGCATGGACTTCAAAGACAGCCTGCAGATCACCTTATCACCTTCCAAACACTGGCCACGCAGAAGACAACTGTATCTGTATGCTGCTCCTTTTGTGAGAAACCCACACCATGATCCACAGTCCTTGTGGTCCCCAAAATACATGAGGTACGATGGACCTCAATCCACTTCTGACAGCCTCCACATCATCCTTATTCTGGGTCAAAACAAGAGTAACATTTCTTCAAATATGATATCACTTTTCCGTATAAGTTTCCTGTAGGTTTTAGCTAATCTATACAAGTGGTTGTTGAGGCTTTTCTTTGAATGGTTAATGTCACTCCACTTTACTATTTCTGCATCGTAATTCTTTCGGATGTGTGACAGAGTGGTTGTATCATCATCCATGATGATTCATCTGTTGAGGATTGCTGCAGGAGATCGACACCCAGACTTGACTCCATGGATTAGGCACTGCCAGACCAGTTATACCTGTAAAAATAAATTTAGGTATGAATGAATATAAATGTAACAAAGAAAATACCAAATGGCACATCTTAGAGGCTTTTATTTTTTGGATAATCACAGAATGGTTCAGATTATGAAACAAGGTGTGTTTGTCAAACACTGATGCCCCAGGTAAAATGTGTCCTATGCCAAGGTAAAAGGTCACAAGGTCTAAATTCATGACCTTATCTGGTAGGTCTTGTTACAAGGAATACATATGTCAAGTATCAAAGGTGATCACTAGTACCAACTTGAATCTGTGCTTGAAATAGGTGTTTCTAAAACATATCAATAAATTGACTTTGGCAATAAATAGAGCATTATATTTGTGACCATGTCCAGGGGATAGGAAAGTGATATACTGAAAGTAAATGCTATTACCTGCAATCATGTTTAGGCACAGTGACATTGTTCTTGCTTGCATTTTTCACATATCCGACAAGTGTTTTTCGTGAGCCGTAACCAACTACGTTTCCTGTGTTTTGTCCAATCAAACATCCATGACCTAAAAATAAAACAGGATTATTATTATTATTTTTCTTATCACTTTATTTCCTTTTCATGGGTACATAAATACTATAGATAATTATTACGCCTTCCATGCTTCAAAGGAATATCTCCTTAACTTCAATATGGTTCATGACGAAGGTCGAAGAAATTTAAAATGTTCGAAATAGACTAACTATTGAAAATACAGAAAAAATTGATACAACTTCTAGAAATTCACTAAAGCCCTTTTGGACAGTGCATCTCTCTGGCTAAATTTAGAAGACATAGTCAAAGTATGAAGGTATCAAGTAAACATTTTTTATGTAATAGGTCAGAGAGAAATTTTAACTTTCATGAAAAAGACTAGGTACCAAAATACAGAAAAATGTGTCGAAATTCGCGATAGGCCTTGTTTTTTGACAGTGCATATCTCTGGCTAAATTAAAAGGAAATTCAAGACATCGGCAAAGTATGAAAATATTCGGGTGCTGCAATTTTTCTTCTAGGACCAAGAATGCTTGCCCTATAAAGAAATGCTTTTACTTAGAGGCATGATATGTACCTGTGACCCTAAAGTCACTTAATGAGAAACGAACAATTTAGAAGTTTTAGACTAATGTAAGTTTCGAGAATACAGTCCCAGTCCTACAGCATTGGATAGCATGATCTCACTCTACTAGTACTGCACAACAAAATATGTGTTACCCAACATAAGAGGAAGTAACAGACTTGCCTGATTTTGAATTGTACACTCTGCCAGTACTCCTCTGCCAGCTTATGTCATAGCTTGCTGTAAGTTCAACTGGTTGAGAATTGTCATCTCTTGTTTCCCTGGCAAGTGTAATCTCTACCTGAAGGGTTTCCTGTGCAACCAAAAATATTAAATTGAAATTATTTTTTTTAAATGTACCTAACTGCAAAGCCATACGAAATTGTCCTAATTTCAAGGTGTATATGAGTGTTATCTAGAGTAACAAATAGACTAACATCAATGAAAAATGGAGACAATGAATTATTATGTTATTTTTGTGGCTGCGGGGGCGGTGGGGGTAGCCTAGTGGTTAAAGCGTTGGCTCGTCACGCCGAAGACCAGGGTTCGATTCCCACATGGGCACAATGTGTTAAGCCCATTTCTGGTGTCCCCGCCGTGATATTGCTGGAATATTGCTAAAGCGGCGTAAAACTAAACTCAGTCAGTCAGTATTTTGTGGCTGCAGCCTTTCTTCTTTAACAAAAATCCTATATCTTGTGTAGAGAGGTGCATTACTCTTTCTTCTATTTTAATAATATTCTACTTGAAAAATAAATACAGGATATTTTGTGTTTCCAGTGGAATATAACTTATCTCATCATCAGTGACAGGTCAAGTATATAATAAAATTGGTTATGTGTCCTTGTGTGGTACTTTTGCTTATATTTTGCAATACACGTACCTGGCATGAATTACGGGCTACCTTTTCAATTAGTGGTCCTATTTCTCTCTCTCTTCTCTTCATTGTGCAATCAGATAAAGGTGGGTATATTCATTGCGAAAACCAGCCAGTTGGACACATGTGTATGTCCAAACCCAGAGTGCAGCATAGCTGTAATATCAATATTATAAAATCATACCATAAAGATGATGACAATTATATTTTGAGTTGTTGAGTTGAGTTGGGCTTTACGTCACATCGGCATTATTCCAGCCATATAGTGACGAGAACAAGTCTGCATTAATATACATTGTAAGTACAAAGTGGTTTCGTTTCAAAGACAGACATTCATTACGTTGTCATTTTAGAACAGAGAATGTCATAGCACTAAATTGAAAAGCAGGTACATTCGTTATTGACATTACACAGTTACATTTTATGATATAAGATCGACTTCCCTCAGGTAGTTTGAAGTATCAGATCAGCGCTCACGCTGGAGAACAGATCTTTTCAAGATTGGTTGCGTGATAATGCGAGTCCCTTGCAGATGTAAAATCCACACAGTCAAGCAGAATATGCTTGACGGTGAGAACCTCATCGCAGGAGAGACATATGGGGGTCCATCCCCATCCGTTTTTAATGAATAGTCATGTGTAAAACCGACTGTGGCCAATACGACATCGTCGTAAATTACTTCATCACGTCTTGACTGGCAACCCAAGTAGGTATAACCGATTGTTGGCTTCAATTCATGGAGTTTATTTCTTCCTACTTGAGTGTCCCATCTTTTTTGCATCAAGTCCCGAGTATAGCTTTTGATAGTGGGTTTTGAAATCACTGTACGGGATTAGCAGTGGAGATAGGGGCTTTTCAAGAGCTGCAGCACTGCTGAAGCATCGGCCTTAGTGTTACCTGCTATGCCGACGTGACCTGGCAACCAGCAGAGGATGATGTCATATTGGCCAGTAGAAGGTCGTTGTACAGTTCTAATATGTCCAGGATGATTGGGTGACTTGAAGTCACGTTTAGAAGTGCTTGAAGGCAGGATAATGAATCTGTAAATACGATGAAGTTTTGGACTGATTTTGCTGTTGAATGTAGGTCAGAGCTGAGAAGATAGCTTTGGCTTCAGCGGTGAAAATGGAACTGTTGTCGGGGATCCTAGAGGGAGACAGTCTTGGCTCCAATGACTGTAGCGCTGGCAACTTGGCCATCGTCCTTGGATCCGTCTGTGAAGATGGATCTGTGAGTGTTATACTTCGAACGTAACTGGTTGTATTCCTGTTGGAACACCAAAGGGATTTGTTTCAGACTTTTGAGTTTGGTGAGGGTAAGATCGACCTGTGGTTTCACCATTTGCCATGGTGGTAAGGACAGAAGTTGGTATGGTGCAATGATGTTGAGATCAATTTTAGCTGCAGATATGTGTGGTTTGATCCTGATTCCAAGTGGTTGAACCAGGCTTGGCAGTTTAGGAAATAAGTTTTTTCATAGAGCGGGTTGAAAACACAATTGTATGCTGGATTGGACTCATTTGAACGTAATTTAGTGATATACTGCAGTGAGAGTTTAATGCGGCGTTGTTCAAGGGAAGGTTCATTGGCCTCCGCATATAGACTGTCTACCGGAGAGGTCCTAAAAGCTCCCAGGCAGCGCCTAAGGCCTTGGTGGTGGATAGAATCTATTTTTTTCTAAATTGCTTATGCATGCTCCACCGTAGACAATGGAGCCATAATCTAATTAAATGCGAACTAATGATCTGTACAAGTGAAGGAGGGTGGTCTGATCCCCTCCTCTCTGTATTTGAAACTACTTTTAGCAAGTCTAGAGCCTTCAAGCACTTTGTTTTGAAATATTTTATGTGTTGTAAGAATGTTAGGTGGCGGTCGAATATGAGTCCAAGGAATTTGGCCTCTTCTACTACCTTGATGGGAGTACGTCTGGATCCTTGTGTGGTTTGTATTTACGACAAAAGTGAATACAATTCGTTTTGGATTTTGAAAACTTAAAACCATTTTCATTGGCCTTTTTGGATTTTGTTAAGGCAGAGTTGTAGCTGCCTTTCTATTGCGTGCATGTTCTTACCACGACATGAAATATTGAAGTCATCCACGAAAAGGGACCCATCAACGCAACTGTTCAGAACGTTAGTGAGGCTATTAAATTTGATGCTAAAAGTGTGACAGACAGGATGCTGCCTTGGGGACGCCCTGATCTTGGTGGAAGTAGTCACAATTATATTTAAAACGCAGACCAATGATGTTCAAACCGACTTTAATTTCCATAATAATTCCAGACAGCAAACCGAGTTTCTTTTATATGATAGCCCCTTGTGGGAAGATATGTTATTTGTTTTCCACATGAGGACAACTGTTCACCATTAAAATTTAGTAAAGTTTCAGTTTTCATTAGCTGTAATAACTGCACATTACATGGATAATTATTCAATTATCGTAAGTAGTTGCAAAAGAGTGGTAAACATAAAGAATGCCTGAGAAAAAAATACTCATTCAAGGATAGTATGTGAACAGCGTGTATGAGATAGTAAAACATGCAAAGCAGGCGGGTGAAGAAAGTGGGTTAGGAGTTTCAAGGGAGTGAGTTATATAGGCTGAAATAGATATGACTACGAGGCACTACTCTACTGGAGGTCTTTCATATCGTATTACTTGGTTTACGAATTTAAAAATGCTAATGACCTTTCAGAAATAGATGTACATGTTCTGCCCACATCTTTCATTGTATTTCCCTGAACAAAGCAAATTGTCCCAAAATGACAATTTATTCATTTATCTGATTGATGAAATGGCTGCTCTGTTTCGTAAACCAAGTTATAAAATATTTCCTTTATTTGCTTTGGGTAAAACATCTGTGTAGTTGATGATACTTACTCATGGTATTGCATACTGTAATTGAAATATTTGATCATAATTATTCATAACTTTTAAAACAGGTTTTTTACTGTGTTTATAGACTTTATTTTTTAAAACTAAATAGCCTATGACATTAATTTCATGGATTTCAAAATAATAATACTGAAAGTTAAAACTGCAACATTTGACAGTATTTAGTTACAACGAAGCGTTAACTTTTGTATATATATTTCATACCTGCAGCAGCTTTAGTGTTGACATCATAAATGGGTATACCGCGATTACCAGTTGCAGCATTCTTGTGACTTTTCCCGGTAGGAACGCTGTTTTAAAACCACAATCACTCGTTATATACAGCTAGCAAGTCCAATCCTGGTTTCTGACTGAATGTTCTGTAGAAGCAGAGGGCTAGAGCACTCTACTGCAATAGAGTCCCCTTGTACAGCGTATCAAATTCCACAATTATTCGACGAGCGATGCACGAAAACTGGGGGCTCTGTCTGAAGTCCGTCTGACAGTGTCACACTTTCTCCTCTGTCCAAAACTGCTGTTTCTTGTAAATCAACACTCTTATCGGTAAGGTCACTCCCAAAGCGCTTGTATGTTGACTGTCTTATCTTGTTTTCCCTCTTAAATGCCTTTGATGACATGAAACGTCTCTTTCGCGATCTATCCATCGTTGTTGACAGTTCCCGCCATTATCAGTAAACGGAAGTAATTGCTATCAGTAGAATTTACGGCGAGATAAGGAAAAGATAACTCTTCACCGGATAAACGCTGTTACATGCGCAAATATTCGGTGTACAAACAATGGTAAGGAACCTCCTTAAGTCAGAAATATATATATATTCAGTGAAATCATTACAGTATCTTTTGGCAAAATGTTCTGCAAAAACTTTACTGTAGGTAATGCATTATGGGATAAAATATGATATGTCAGTATCTCATATGAATACCAAACATGTAAATCAAGATTTCAATGTTATTATATTTCAACAATTAATTGAAAATGGCAAAATACCCAATTGAGTTTAGTGAGGTGGGTACAATGTATTTGTTTCTCAAAGGAAATTTATGATACCCAATTGAGATGAACACAAGCGAGTACATAACTTAATGACCAAAAAGTTTTCTGTAGCTATGCAATCATTATATTTTGAATTTTACAATATATATTAAGGTTACTGAGATATACATTACCTTCACTCATTTCCTCTGTCTAATCCCCAGAATTTGGCATGAAGGTATCATGGCCACCACCTTAATTGCATACATACAAATGCATACCTACAGGACATATTATCATTTTTGTAGAATAAATTATAACAATTAACAGCATATTTAATTGATTTGAAAAAAAAAAGTATATTAATATTAAAGTATCAAGCCTATTACTGCAGAGAAACATTATTACTTGTGGTATTAATAATCATTTCAGTTTAATACCTTGTG
Source organism: Haliotis rubra (assembly GCF_003918875.1). Lineage (NCBI taxonomy): Eukaryota > Metazoa > Mollusca > Gastropoda > Lepetellida > Haliotidae > Haliotis > Haliotis rubra. The sequence continues at coordinate 9,875 of NW_025765335.1, forward strand.
TTTAACTTCGCTGAGGGATTCTGGAGGGCATCCTTCCACCCATCCCCCACCTGTGATCTATCATAGAATAATGATTTCATTAATCAGACAGAATTTATTATTTCGTAAAAGCGGACAATCATCGATAAAAGCCCAACGATGTTGAGAGTTTCCACTAGTTGCATACCGGCGGATGCGCAATTTTTGCAAGCACCAGTTTGAAATATTTTCTTTTTTCACCACCGTTGGCTCAGTGTTAACACTAATCCTAGCCCCTAACCACCACCGTTGGCTCAATGTAGCCCTAACCACCACCGTTTGTTCAATCTTAACACTTACCCTAGACTCCAAGTGTTTTCTTTACAACATGACAAAAATAAGCCCAAATGGCGCCCTTTTCCATATTTAGACCTCTAAAAGTACCCATTCTTTTACGAATGAATTGAATACAACCCCATTACAATAAAACAAGAGTATTTTGTATAACACCCTAACCTTAGCCCTAACCACCACCGTTAGCTCAACGTAGCCCTGACCACTAAAGGTAAACATTGTTATATATCTGGATTATCTATGATGGATAACACCACTAAGGTAAACATTGTTATATATCTGGATTATCTATGCTGATAACACCACTAAAGGTAAACATTGTTATATATCTGGATTATCTATGACGATAACCCTCTCCAAGGTAAACATTAGTATATATCTGGATTATCTATGGTGATAACTTCACTAAAGGTAAACATTGTTATATATCTGGATTATCTATCATAACAGCACTAAAAGGTAAACATTATTTATATATTTGGATTATCTATTATGGATAACACCACTAAAGGTAAACATTGTTATATATCTGGATTATCTATGATGGATAACACCACTAAAAGGTAAACATTGTTATATATCTGGATTATCTATGATGGATAACACCACTAAAGGTAAACATTGTTATATATCTGGATTATCTATGGTGATAAGTTCACTAAAGGCAAACATTGTTATATATCTGGATTATCTATGATAACAGCACTAAAGGTAAACATTGTTATATATCTGGATTATCTATGGTGATAACTTCACTAAAGGTAAACATTGTTATATATCTGGATTATCTATGATGATAACACCACTAAAGGTAAACATTGTTATATATCTGGATTATCTATGACGATAACGTGACTTAAGGTAAACATTGTTATATATCTGGATTATCTGTGATGGATAACACCACTAAAGGTAAACATTGTTATATATCTGGATTATCTATGATGGATAACACCACTAAAGGTAAACAGTGTTATATACCTGGATTATCTATGATGGATAACACCACTAAAGGTAAACATTGTTATATATCTGGATTATCTATGGTGATAACTTCACTAAAGGCAAACATTGTTATATATCTGGATTATCTATGATAACAGCACTAAAGGTAAACATTGTTATATATCTGGATTATCTATGGTGATAACTTCACTAAAGGTAAACATTGTTATATATCTGGATTATCTATGATGATAACACCACTAAAGGTAAACATTGTTATATATCTAGGATTATCTATGACGATAACGTGACTAAAGGTAAACATCGTTATATATCTGGATTATCTGTGATGGATAACACCACTAAAGGTAAACATTGTCATATATCTGGATTTATCTATGATGGATAACACCACTAAAGGTAAACATTATTTATATATCTGGATTATCTATGACGATAACGTGACTAAAGGTAAACATTGTTATATATTTGGATTATCTATGATGGATAACACCACTAAAGGTAAACATTGTTCCATATCTGGATTATCTATGATGGATAACACCACTAAAGGTAAACATTGTTATATATCTGGATTACCTATGATGGATAACAGCACTAAAGGTAAACATTGTTATATATCTGGATTATCTATGATGGATAACAGCACTAAAGGTAAACATTGTTATATATCTGGATTATCTATGATGGATAACACCACTACAGGTAAACATTTTTATATATCTGGATTATCTATGATGGATAACACCACTAAAGGTAAAACATTGTTTATATATCTGGATTATCTATGACGATAACGTGACTAAAAGGTAAACATCGTTATATATCTGGATTATCTATGATGGATAACACCACTAAAGGTAAACATTGTTATATATCTGGATTAGCTGTGATTGATAACACCACTAAAGGTAAACATTGTTATATATCTGGATTATCTATGATGGATAACACCACTAAAGGTAAACATTGTTATATATCTGGATTATCTATGATGGATAACACCACTAAAGGTAAACATTGTTATATATCAGGATTATCTATGATTGATAACACCATTAAAGGTAAACATTGTTATATATCTGGATTATCTATGATGGATAACGCCACTAAAGGTAAATTTTGTGATATATCTGGATTATCTATGATGGATAACACCACTAAAGGTAAACATTGTTATATATCTGGATTATCTATGATGGATAACACCACTAAAGGTAAACATTGTTATATATCTGGATTATCTATGATGGATAACACCACTAAAGGTAAACATTGTTATATATCTGGATTATCTATGATGGATAACACCACTAAAGGTAAACATTGTTATATATCTGGATTATCTATGCTGATAACAGGACTAAAGGTAAACATTGTTATATATCTGGATTATCTATGACGATAACAGCACAAAGGGGTAAACATTGTGATATATCTGGATTATCTATGACTATAACCCCTCTTAGGTAAACATTGTTATATATCTGGATTATCTATGACGATAAACACCACTAAAGGTAAGCATTGTTATATATCTGGATTATCTATGCTGTTATGAGCTGACTGTTAAAGAAACCTGAGAGCGCCAACACAATAAATGAAGACAGAAAACTTGTCTGGAATTCAAATGGGCACAGTAAGGATGGCGAGGGCCGGAAACCGCGAAGCATGGAAAGCCCACTCGGGCTAGCGAAGCATTTGCAGACCCATAGACGGGAAAGTGCACAAGTTGATCCGCCGTGGCATGGCAGCCCAACTGCTGGGAAAACTCAACACTCCCCTCGGAAGCATCAGGTGGGAGCTTTGGGCTCCCGCTGTAACAGCAGGTACCGAGTATCCAGGTAGAGCAAAGCAAGCAAGCTGTAATTTAGAGGTGCGGAGTCCCGCCGGTACCATGCCAAACAGCCCCGCGCCACGGATGGGTGAGGGCTGCAGAGGCGCGTGGCTGCCATCCACACTGCATAATGTGCTTAGCGTATGCATAGTGTGTGTGTGCAGGGGGCGAGAGGGAAGGAGGGGTGGTGTTGGGAAGAGACAAAGGAAGAGAGACAATCGCGGCGTTACCAACAATTGCTAATGACATTTCCGGCTATGTGGCGACTATCAGCAAATAATGAGTGGAGTTTAGTCTTACGCCACACGCTCAGCGATATTCCAGCTATGTGGTGGCGGCCTGTAATTAATCGAGTCTGGGCCAGACAATCCCGTGATCCGAAGCATGCGCATCCGTCTGGGAACCAATGGCATGGCTCAACCAAGTCGGCGAGCCTGACCCACTGATCCCGTTAGTCGCCACTTACGACAAGCACGGGTTACTGAAGGCACTTTCTATCCCGGATCTTCACGGGACCAGACAATCCCTCTGAACAACGGTGCAAACCACGATCTACACGATTGGCCTACGATGACGTGTGTCGGGCAAATGAGTGAGTGTAACCACCCGAACCTAGTAGTCGCCTCTAACAACAAGCATGGGTTACTGCATACAAACCAACCTGTCTTAATTAGAAATAATTTCGTTAGCCTTAAGCGCTCAGCAATATTGCAGCTAACCTGAGGTGGTCCGTGAACAGAAGTATGGACCAGCGCCACTATAGTCATGCAACCTGTTATCGCTGATGATGGCAAGCACAGGCTAATGCAGGCTACTACTGAAACTGGCCTGCGTCGTAGGTGAGCTGAAATGAGATGACACAGAAACGACCATTATTTGGTTAATGCCTGCACCGGCGTGATATGGACTCGTACACCGCGAGGGAATTTAGGCGATAATTAATGGACAATTACGACATTAAAGGCCTGATTTCGGGTAACCACCCGTACCTAATAGTCGCCTCTAACAACAAGCATGGGTTACTGCATACAAACCGAACCTGGGTCTTAATTAGAAATAATTTCGTTAGCGCCCCTCGCTCAGCAATATTGCAGCTAACCTGAGGGTGGTCCGTGAGCAAGAAGTATGGACCAGCGCCGCTATAGTCATGCAACCTGTTATCGCTGATGATGGCAAGCACAGGCTAATGCAGGCTACTACTGAAACTGGCCTGCGTCACGTAGGTGAGCTGAAATGAGATGACACAGAAATGACCATTTTAGGTTAATGCCTGCACCGCGTGGACGGACTCATACACTGGGCGGGAATTTAAAGATAATCAATGGACAATTACGACATTAAGGCCTGATGTAGGGAGTGAAAGAACACTTGCATGCCCTGCCCGTTCAGATGAACCTTGTCTCTGGCACTGATGTGGGTGTCGGTGATGTCAGGGTGCCGAGCCACTTTCCCACCCAGTTCGCGCACGACATTGGCAACGCGCCTGTTAAGCTTGCGCCGCTTTATGTCTATGGCCCGCGGGTCCTGGGCCCCCCTCCATGCTAGCCTGGGCAGCATGCATGACCATATGATGGTAGCTTTAGGACACCTCAGATGCAGGTAAAGTAAATCGAGATATATAGCATCAAAAAGCGGTTTAGCTGGTGTAGCGCAGAGGTCATTTGAGCCTAAGTGGATGACCACGACTTTTGGTTGTGCCTCCTGTTCGATAAGCCTATCGATATAGGTACGGAACTGGGCCCATCGCATCACCCCCTTTGACCAGCCACTTGCCGCTGATTGGAAATTGCTGACCTGTCTCCGTATGATGAAGCAGCCGGGCCAAGTAAGCTGGACCCGATGAACCAGGCTGCATCTGAAACTCGTGGAGATAATTGTAGGATTTGCATAACATTTGGCCCCTAACACATGTAAAGATCATAGGATGGATGGTATGCGGATGTATGTATGTTAAGCAGCCGACTTCAAACGCCCAAGTTCCTGGATCTGTTGTGAACTGACGCCCTGTAATGCTGCTGTGGTGGCTTCCCCTATGCGAAATGAATGTGACGAGGGTTAATGGGCTCCGGGATTGACGCCAAAGCCTTTTGAGCAGCGCCTGAAACTGAAATTTTGTTAGTGGGGAGCTGTCAAAATGAGTGAAAAAATACCCCGTACCGGAAGGTCTGATGCAGCGGAAACGCTGCACCGCTGCGACAGGACATAATGGGGAGTTCGGCAATGCCTGAATGGTGATGTATGCTCCCAGACCATCCTGATCTGTTTTGGAGCTCAGCAAATGTACCTGTATGGCTGACTAGTCACCTGCGACAGTTATATCTGAAAACAGGCAAGCTCTGTTAGTGATGTCCTTTGTGCTACCAGCTCACCGACTCGAAAAATCCAAAGAAAGTCAACAAATATGCGGCAGCAAACAGCGCTACCTCGTAGGACTGGCTGCAGACCAAAGGCAAGGCACGAATTATCTCTGCAAGCAGGTGAGTCGTTATTGGTTGTCGGGTGTCCTGCCGATGAGACTATGAGAATATAGACACCTGAAAGGGCTTTCTGAACAAAGGAAGTGGTGTGACACATCACACATATTATGCAATTTGTGGAGTGCTGCCAGCCCCGATACGTATGACCTGGCTGTGGCAGGCAACCTACCTGACACCGATAAATAAGCAATAAACTGTAGCCATTGGTCCAACGGTATAGGCCAAAGAGACGTTAAACCAAATGCAGCGCGGAATTGTTCAAACGCTGTTTTGCCCGCCTGATAAGTGCGCCATGTACTTGGTGCCAATGATGAAGTGATGAGTCGGTTAACTTCGGACATCAGATGTCCCACATTTCGTCGGGAGTGGGGTTGGTAACTTGTCCGCATGCGGCGCTGCTGACCCTGAATCGTGCCCACTGAAATCTCGAAAGAGAATCTGCTATAATGTTAGCGTGGGTGTCAATATATTTCGCTTTGAACAGAATGTTGTGTCTGAGACATAAAAGCACCAAGCATCTAAGAAGTGACATGACCCGTGGAGGCTTCGCTGTCTGACGGTTTATTATGTGGACCACAGCCTGATTATCACAATAGAACATTATCCAGCTGTTTGAGAGAACAGAGCCCCACAACTTGATTGCAAGAACGATAGGGAAAATTTCCAGCATGGTTAAATCTTTCAGCCATCCTTTTCATGCCACTGTGCTGGCCAGCGACCATTAGTCCAATGGCCCTGAAAGTAAGCATCGAATCCCTTGCTGCTGGCTGCATCTGTAAAGAGTTGTGCCTCCTGCGAGTTTGACCATCGAGGGTGCAAGAATAAAGTGGTGCCATTATGACTAGCAAGAAATTGAAGCCATACTTTTAAGTCTGCACGGATACCCTGTGTAATTCTGATGGTGCGGCTGAGAACACCCTTTTTGAGCATCGATGAGGCGCCGAATAAATGGTCGTCCCATGGGTATAGCCTTACAAACAAAGTTGAGTTTACCGACAATTGATCGTAAATTGCGCAATGTCACCTTTTGTTGTGTGCTGTCAATATGTGATTGAGCTGTTGTGTCAGTTGTTCTACCTTATCCTGTGGCAGCCTGATTTCGCCTTTAACTGTATCAATGGTTAAGCCCAAATATGTTAAGCATGTTGAAGGGTGAACTGTTTCGTCCGGGGCCACTGGAACGCCCAAGTGATTGAATAGCTGCAATGATGATGTGAGTAAATGCTCACAATTTTGGCTGGTTTGGTCAGCCAGGATGAAATCGTCACGGTAGTGGCTAACATTGTTGCTGCTGGTATCTTTCCTAATAGCCCATTCCAAAAGGTACTAAATTTTCAAAAAGAGCACAAGAAATTGCACAACCAAAAGGGAGGCATTTGTCAATGTAGAATTGGTGTTGAAAGTGCATGCCAAGGAGAAAGAATTGACTAGGTGATACAGGTAGAAGCCGAAAGGCTGATTTTATGTCAAATTTGGCCATGTATGCATTTTTCCCTAAGGATTGTACCATGGCGACTGCCTGGTCGAAGCTGTTATACTGTTATTGACTGACTGGCCTGATGGATAAGAAAGGTGATGAATGAGGCGAAAGGCAGCCTCTGTGTTTGATGTGGATTATGTTTTCCTGGGAACCAGGCCAAGTGGGGAAACTGTAAGGGTCTGTAGAGGGGGTGACGAGAATGGTCCAGCAATACGACCTGCTTCTATTTCCTTTGTCAGCTTATGCAAGATGATATGAGGATTAGCGTTAGCAGAAGATAAATTTCTTGCATCCCGTGGACCGGGTGGGCCTGTATATTGTAAACTGAAGCCTTGGTTAAAACCTTCCTGAATTATAGTACTGTCATTTGAATTAATGTGTTGATAAGAAATTAGCCATGGGGTGAGGTTGCAGACTTTTGATTGGTGAGGGTGCTAGTTCAAGATGGGCGTGTGTTGCTGATAGGGTTATTGTTAGCATGCGCTGGAAATGTGCCATGTTTGGGCCTAGAGCCTTTATGCTGAAAGCAGCTACTGGCTCCGTGCCCCCTGCTGTTGCATGACTGGCACTTGTGCACATAGTTGCAGTTCTGCCTTCTGCAACCCTGCTTGTTGAAATCCCAACATACGGGTGCAGCAGTGTAGGCACGCTGGTTATGGTTCTGGTTATTGCTAGGGTGCTTTTCAATATAAATACTTATAAAGGTATTGAAAGCTGACGTCCACTGGCCTATGGTCAGAGGCCGTGAGGGTTGCTGCTTAGGCCTAAATACCACCTGTCCGGAGCTGTCCAGCTCCATAGAAAAATTAACGGCTTCCTGTGACGCGTAAATTTAGGTTAGGACTAAGAGAGTGAACACGTGCATGTGCGGGATATGGAGCGCGTGGGGAGGGAGGTGAAACATCAGGGAGTAACACACCCGGCTGAATGATTATACTATTAGCAGCATTAGCAAGCGACCTACCTGTCACCGTGTCTTCCCGGCTGGTCCCTGGAGCTGGCGCTGTGTTGACCGTCAGCGGCACCCTGGGGGTGTTGTCACTTCGCAGATCCCGGGACGCGCTCAAGCGAGCAGCTTTCGCTCTCCCGACACGAGACGGTGGTTTTAGAGCTGATTTGCGCTTTGGAGGCATATCGAATTAAATGGGACGGTCGAACTTTCCTAGAGCGGTGAAAAACGGACTTTTATACAGCAGGTAGCCGGAGCATGTGAAGTGCTATTAAAAAGCGTGACGTAATGCCGGCGGATATTACGTGTCTCTAAGCTTAGCTGCACGTGAGGCAAGTTGGTGACGTAAGCGGAAGTGAATTCAAGCGCGGGAATTAGATGGTGGACGAAATCAAAACAATGGAGAGGTTAGAAATTGGAACGAAACGGTAACGCAGCCCATAACACCATTTAGCTAAACATTGCTAAATGTCAATAACAGGACTAAAGGTAAACATTGTTAAATATCTGGATTATCTATGACGATAACATCACTAAAGGTAAATATTGTTATATATCTTGATTATCTATGACGATAACACCTCTAAAGGTAAACATTGTTATATATCTGGATTATCTATGATGATAACACCACTAAAGGTACCATTGTTATATATCTTGATTGTCTATGCTGATAACAGGACTAAAGGTAAACATTGTTATATATCTGGATTATCTATGACTATAACCACACTAAAGGTAAAATTGTTATATATCTGGATTATCTATGACGAAAACACCACTAAAGGTAAACATTGTCATATATCTGCATTATCTATGGTGATACCTGCACTAAAGGTAAACATTGTTACATATCTGTATTATCTATGACTGTAACCCCTCTAAGGAAAACATTGTTATATATCTGGATTATCTATGACGATAACACCACTAAAGGTAAACATTGTTATATATCTGGATTATCTATGATGGATAACACCACTAAAGGTAAACATTGTTATATATCTGGATTATCTATGATGGATAACACCACTAAAGGTAAACATTGTTATATATCTGGATTATGTATGCTGATAACAGGACTAAAGGTAAACATTGTTATATATCTGGATTATCTATGACTATAACACCACTAAAGGTAAACATTGTTATATATCTGGATTATCTATGACGATAACTTCACAAAAGGTAAACATTGTTATATATCTGGATTATATATGACGATAACAGCACTAAAGGTAAACATTGTTATATATCTGGATTATCTATGACGATAACACCACTAAAGGTAAACATTGTTATATATCTGGATTATCTATGATGGATAACACCACTAAAAGGTAAACATTGTTATATATCTGGATTATCTATGGTGATAACTTCACTAAAGGTAAACATTGTTATATATCTGGATTATCTATGATAACAGCACTAAAGGTAAATATTGTTATATATCTGGATTATCTATCACTATAACAGCACTAAAGGTAAACATTGTTATATATCTGGATTATCTATGACGATAACTCCACCAAAGGTAAACATTGTTATATATCTGGATTATCTATGATGGATAACACCACTTAAGGTAAACATTGTTATATATCTGGATTATCTATGACTAGAGTTCAAAGCCTTGGTATCTGCCCTAACTACAAATTCTCTGTGGCCGTCATTCAACGGCTGTCCACTTACAGAAACAGTTAAAAGAACTAAAAGAAAGCCTTTACCCTAAATATCACACATAGGAAATATCAATTTAATACGTGCATAGATTCTACTGCAATGGTTGGCCGGGTAGTCTTGAATAATGTGAATTCTACCACAACTACGTGGAATTCGATTGCAAAATATGTTTTTGAACATGTCTCTGATTTTATAACCGCTTCATTGCGTGCCACGATAGCACTGTCCTGATACGTCCGTGTCACCACCAGCACAGCTTACACCAACACAACAGGTTCAGAATTTCGATTTTCTACAGTGTTTCCAAAGTATATGTTCAAGACCTGGCACAATTCACTGATAATGAGTTAAATTCAGTTCTCCCAACCAACACAGTTCAGTATAATCAACCTCATAAAATTAGTATTCAACATAGAGGAAATAAATGGTTTAACTGAAAATTGTCTGCTTAAACACGTAGGCCTACTTAAAGAACACTTCTCGTTTGGAACTATTTTTGAAAACAAACACATGGTAATAAAAGCTCATAGTCATTTTTCACCACATTTATTGTCGGAAAACATAGAAAGTTCAATCCCATACAACAAAGAGCCTGATACTGCATTAACAAGATCGATGAATGAAGAATCAACAATAATCACAGTTAATGTATAGTACTTGGTTACGAAGATAGCAACCATAATGACAGAAAATGAAGACACGTGTGGAGTTGTTGAGAAAGTCATTTCAAACTACTGAAGCCAACAGCTGCCTTACCAAATTTTGTTTACATCTTTTTGTTTTTGTATAACCAGGCCCTGACATTAACAAACTCAATTACATAGACCTTGGTGTTCATCTGCAATTATGTGTTATTACTTTATACCTTGAAAAACATTTTCCACGATATATAGATAAGATATTCCTGTATATACATCAGATGCAAAACAAAGAATGTTATGTGGGCACAGTCGACGAGGCTGAACTCTATTTTCCTGAATGTCACAACAACTACACCCTGCGTTCACGACACGGTACAGTTCGATTTTTCAAGCTGATGAAATTATTCAACATTTGTCTCGAAAATATGATAATGGTAAATTTTACTCAACATTTATCATATTAGTCTCCTTACATCTGCCACTGTACCATTCATTTTAATAATAATCAAACAGATTTACAACGCATATCCCTTACCATAAGCAGACAATAATTAACAAATGGAAAAGCGTTGTTAAAATACATCATTATGTTCATACCTAATTAACAGCAAATATTGATGTAATGTTTGCCTACCTGGTAAGGTGGATGTTTGTTTCCGTCCATTATCGCATGCCTAACACGAGTTGAGATATCCAATGAAAGATTAAGAAACACTTCATAAAGACGCCGCACCAGGCGCTTCACAAAAGTGTCACTTCTGGTTATCCAGGTTGGTACACTATAATCACTGCTGGGTATCGACGTTGGTACACATTTAATCCCATCTGCACACAATTCCCTGTCCAGGTGAAGAAACACAATGTCCAAGGAAACTCAGCCACTGTGATTACTTTGCCGCATGCCTGGTAGAGGTCTGTGAACTTGCTGGTAAACACCGACTTGTCCGCCAAAGTATTATTCTCCGATTCAGTCAGGAATCCGCCACTGTCACTTCCAACGTTCTGTCTGTCACTTTATGAAAACACTACCATCTCCGCTTCTTTCGAAATGTGAAACTGTTGCGTTACCACAAACACTTCTTTAACACTTCAGACCGCCTCCTTGGTGTAGTGGTTAGAGCGTCCGCCCGGAGAGCGGAAGGTCGCGGGTTCGATCCCCGACCGCGTCATACCATAAGACGTTAAAACATGGTACTTTGTTGGTCCCTGCCTGGCGCTCGGCATTTATTGGTACAACAAGGACTGGTCGGCTCGGAGTCAGTATAATGTGTCTGAGTGGGGTATTCATGCTTCACTGCGGCATGGTATCTCAGTGGGCTAGCACTATAAAACCAGCTTAAGTCTGAGCTAGTACAAGTAGCCGCACATACACACGCATGCGTCGTCATATATGAGCGAAATATTCTCAAGCACGACGTTAAAGCCAATTTCACCTCACCTTTAACACTTCAAAAGGTATGTCAGGCCATCCCATGCAGTGCTAGCCGGGGGTGCAGTACGACGGCACATCAAACAGTAAACAGGTTACTGTCGTGTGTTGGGCTTTATCGATTCCTTTTACCAATATACTCAATCCTTGCAGGGAAACATAACAACAAACTTGTTTGAGTTATTTCAACCAATATATTTTACGTCACAATGTTAAAATCACACAACCTGACACACCTTTCAAGTCGAGTTCAATTCGCCTTGCACCATGCCGACATTAGGTACGGTCTTCCGCCGAAAAAGAACGAGTGCACACCATAATGGTCATGGCAAAATGCAGAAAAGTATTCAATTTTGAAAACTACACTAAGGTGACATAAATAAATAGTCTCTAACCTTTTATTATTTGAAGCCTGGCGCTTCACAGCATGAATAGAAACATAATCAGTCATCACACCCAGTCAATATGAAACACACTGACCACAAAACATAGCATAAACAGTCTTACGCTAATTTTAATACAGCAGCAAATATTGCGGGTCAGTCATTTTCTTTCTCAAAGTGGTTGTATGATGTGAACAGTTTACTTTTACAAATTTTATATTCACCATCAATCGCTTGTACTTCAAACATAGCGGAAAGCCAAATAACCTCTGTACTAATCGCGCCATAGCTCGCCAAATCGTGCACTGTTTAAAACACGGTTTTACACCAGGTTAAAGCTCACCCACTTGGGGTCATTATGGTTACAACTTGTATTTTGCTTACTTCGTGTTAACATCTTTGTTCACAGTTTATAACGTATTTTTACGCCACCGTCACTGCTGAGCGTAACCTGCTTGGTAACCTGCAAAACAATTCTCCATTAAGCCTCACACAAATCTCACAAAGAAGGTATCGTTTGTAACAAAACAAGTGACTTGTAAACACATTACTTACCCTGACTGTGTAAAGTTCAGAATGGCCCTCAGTATTCCATCTCAAGCAGACGTGGTTTGTTCATTGGTTAGTTGGTGGGCCATCAACCAATCCGATGGCTTGCTGCCATGTGTCCAACTCATTAGTATGCGGTATTCAACCCATCGCCTTCGTCCCGTGGCCACCAGGCAGGGGCAGAGCACTCCGTTCCGTTAATACCATGTGAGCATGTTGCTACTATAGATGTTACTTTATTCAGTCTTACGGATTTCTCTTTAAAGATAAAACCAGATACAATGGATACCAATTGTTGGTAGAGGTCGCTACTAGATAGGGTATAATAGGGCTTGTCAAGCTGGGTAATTCAGGGGCCTATCCTCATCCATTAGAAACTTCTGACAGTGTCCCCTTAATGCGTCACTGTGCAGTATTTCAGTTTCCCAGACATGAAATAAGGGCTGTTCATCAATCCCAGAAGCTGCTTTGATGTAAATAATAACAACTGACCCTTGTGGAATGTAATATTATGGGTCTGAATTCACATTTTATTGACATGAGAGTGTTCGATATCTTAAAATTAGCTCCCAAATACACTAGGTCTGTCTGTCACCAGTAACCCATAACTTATTGCAGAGAAACTCTGTTTTTAGCTGATATTGCCAAACACTGGTAATTGTAATTAAAAATATTCAGTTTAGGGCAGGGTAACCTTTGTTCCCTCTAAACTGGCTTATACAAGAAATTGGCAAGTCTAATAGCCTCAAAACAATACACAGTAAATAATTTTGTATTTATGGAAGTATTTCAAAGTCTTAGCTTGATGAATCAATTTGTTTTCCTAAAATTGTTGCAAAAGCGCACGTACAATCTCCATTACAAGACCGTAAGATGGTAAGAAATACACTAAGTTTGACCCATGAGAACAAACGCACGCGCGTGTATTGAAATCTCGCCGTCAATCGCATGATTCTTATTTAAAACTTCATAATAGGCTGCAAAATTTGGTTAGCTACGTTCTTTGTTTCGATATATATATTTTTCATGATCTTTTTAAACAATGACATTATGCCATAAACGATTTAAGTACTCGTGATTATTTTTATCAAAGCACCGCACTCATTACGCGCGTTCTGATTGGTTTGTCGTAATTTCGCACGTAACAAGCATCGAGAAGGGGAGTCTTCTTGGAGGTTACGGAAAGGGGCAAGTGGTGACGAATGTGATTTATAAATAATCTCTTTTTCTGTCCTCTATGACGGAAGATTTGCAAGGGAGGTAATAATTTATTGAAGTTTCGTAAAATCCTTCGTGGTAATAGAACAGACTGTAATCAGTTTTGGTGTTTGTTTAAAATATATACTGAGCAATGCGCCACGTGTATGGCAGCGTCGGTTTATAAATAACCGAGTCTGGACCAGATAATCCAGTGACATCACGCTATTTGAAACAACCGGGATTGAGACAGAAAAACTCATTCCGTTAACTTGAGGTGTTTCAAGATAAGTTAAAAAGCTTTTAATAATAGCATCATAGATATATTTTTGTTGATGACATTAAATTTTTTTCTTTAACTCAATTCCAGGTCGGCGAGATCTAAAAAAAAATTACATTTGGTTATATAAAAAAAATAGAAATTTAACGGAAATTGATTTTGAAAAATAAAGTTTTTGGAAAATAAGTGCTTCGACCGAAACACATGTGATGCTCATGTGATGAACGTGAGGAGGGACTTATATTAAAGAATTATGACTATCTGCTCAGAACAGATAGACATGGCCCTCATAAGTGTATCTTTTGTGATGAAGTGTTCACCATAAAACATATACTGCTTGACTGTGTGGACTTTTCAAATGCAAGGGATTCACATTATCTAGCCATATATCTTATACACACAATGCTTTATTATGACCAAGAATTTACTACACTCTCAAAAAGGAGCAATACCTAATAATTTTCACGAACAGAAGTCCTGAATTAATTTCGAAAATATGTAACCATCTTTACAACTTTAAATGAATTCTATATCTTACCATAGTCTCCTCATATATTATTTCCATGTCATTATACCACATGATTTCTAAAATTGTTATAATATACATCATTTATGTGTGAAATGTATCTATATTTCTTGTACCTACTGTGTAAATATTTGTAGCTTATAGAATATTGCCACTGTTTCTTCATGGAATGCTATGCAATAAATATGTTATCTTATCTTATCTTATCTGAAATAACTGGTTCCCCACGTGAACGGGCATCTCAATCGGAACTGAATGGATACATGTTTTATGATTGGTAATTAAATGCAACAAGTGGAATCCATGCCGATCTTTAAATTATCGACCAATTTCACTAACAAGCTGCGTTTGCAAAACCATTTGACGATAATCTATAATCAATAATAGCGTTCACTGGTTTCGGCTCGGGGATCTTCAGAAAATCGGAATACTGTTGCGTTGATATGAGCTATGCTAGTGGTGAAACGGGAGTATGGCGACACTGTTTTATCCATGCTCATTGAAGCGGTGATAAAATCATAGCATTTCACATAGTTCTGGTAACTGAAGACTACACATTCAACAAGCGCAGTAATATATGCAAATATTAAATTCTGTTTCATGTGCCATCTTTTGTGTAAGCAATGGGTGCAGGCTTTGTTTTTTCTTTCAATTATTTGTGTGCCAACAGATCATATATGAATCCCGGCCACAGTGAGTTTGTGGTTTTGCACAGATGCGCGTATTTACGTGGATGACGTAACATCAAACGGCTGATCTATGTTATGGCCGTTTAATGAATACATAGTTCTAAATAATGGTGTTTTTGTGTCCGAAATGATTTGTAAAAAGCGTGCACACAGCGATAACTTGAATCACATGAGAGCATTTTAGCGCAGTTTTCTAAATATTACTCGATTGCATGTGCTATTTCTGTTTGTTTAACAGTGTGTTTAACTGCACATGATGTGTGCACACATAGAACACACAAACAACACACCACCTCACACACGTCACAACACGCAAACATCAAACAACACACTCACACTCAACATCTCACACCACTCACACACGTCACAACACGCAAACATCAAACAACACACTCACACTCAACATCTCACACCACTCACACACGTCACAACACGCAAACATCAAACAACACACTCACACTCAACATCACACACCACTCTCACACACGTCACAACACGCAAACATCAAACAACACTCACGCCTCAACATCACACACCACTCCACACACGTCACAACACGCAAACATCAAACAACACACTCACACTCAACATCACACACACCTACACACGTCACAACACGCAAACATCAAACAACAACACCCACGCTCAACATCACACACCACTCACACACGTCACAACACGCAAACATCAAACAACACACTCACACTCAACATCTCACACGGTGGGGTAGCCTAGTGGTTAAAGCGTTGGCTCGTCACGCCGAAGATCCGGGTTCGAATCCCCACATGGGTACAATGTGTGGAACCCATTTCTGGTGTCCCCCACCGTGATGTTGCTGCAATATTGCTAAAAGCGGCGTAAAACCAAACTCACTCACTCACTATTACAGTCAAGTCAGTGAGTTCAGCAGTATATTCCTTTACTTGCAGACACATGGAGGTACAGAAAGATGTTTCCTTGTAGAGGACGTGACTTCATATTCCAGGTAGTTGGCGCAGTTTTTATCACGACCGTCACTGGAACCTTTGACCTAAAGATGCAGCCGGTTGGACCTGAATTGTCTGGTAACACAACGGCCGGTTTTGTGACACCACTTCTCTTCCCATTGTCTGATTACAAAACCGTGATTATATCTTACATATGTGTTGTAGAATTATGACACCCATGTGGCATCAGTAAATTATGTGAAATAAAACTAGCTATCGGCTACACCTACTTGTGCTGTCCGTCCAGATTTGTAGAAGTCGTCTTATACAATATATACTCATGAATATGTATCTGAAGGTTGGGATCGACTCACTCACAAAACTTGTTCTGGCATTATTTGAAACACAGCAACATGAACAATTGGACTCAGGTTATAAACCTGTTTACAGAAGACTGTAATACAATATCAGACATTGAAGATTAGCTCTGAACTAGCTCTGCTGAGCAAGTTCAATGTTTTCGATGTTTGTTTCTCGGAGTAGCTAGTTTTAACTCAATCTTTGATAATCTAGTGGTTTTACTGTCCTTTGCTGACAGCGTTATATATATAATATGTATGTATTATGAATTTAGAACTAGTTTTAGTCACGATATGGCTGAAATATTGCCGATGTGACTCTAAATCTTAACTCACTCACTCACTGTTTCTCGGAGGGAGAGCATGTGCACTTAACATATAGTTTTACCAAAGGAAAACTACCACAAGTTTGAGGAAAATATATATCTAAAGCCAAGAATACATCAAACATGTGCTTCTCAGTTGTCTTATCAACCTACTTAACATTTTATCTTTGTAAAGGCAATGATCTGAAACCAAGTGTTCTAAAAATGAATATTCAAAAGATTCTTTTGCTGCAAACCTTTTAGAGCAGTGAAGCTTCGACATTGTCGTGGGTGTTATTCTTAGATCGTCTCAGAAATCCGTTCGTGGGAAAAGATCATAGCGCGGGACAATGTATGTATGTTATTTTCATTTTGTGCATACTGGAGGGGTGAATGCTGCAAATCTTGTAATTGCGATTGCCGTAGTGCCTGGCATGGAATTAAAAGTCCGCTGAGTAAATAAACTACAGAAATTGTGTGTTTCGTTCAGGGCAAACTTTATGAAAACTATAGTGAGGCTCCTTATGAGCGCTCGTGATTAAAGGCTATTTCTTGTGCAGGCATTTCTTCTTTCCTTGCAATACTTCCTAAATTCCATTCGGTGTTCACAGCTTTCGGTCAGAGGAGACTTGATTTTATCGAGTGAGTGAGTGAATCTATATTTAACGTCACATCGGCAATACTTCAGCCATATCGTGACATAGTTGACATTGAAATGGAATATATGTATATTATAAAAACCTGTCAACGAAGGACAGTAAAACAGCTAGAATATCACAATTAGAATTACAACTATCGTGGAAAGTTAAAACTAAGAGTACTATTTGGACAATAGAATATAAAAACAGGCTATAGATCGCCAACAACTGAAGGTAGATCACCATACTAGGGACCATGGGACTTATCGACTTTATCGAACTTCTATATTCAAGACATGTTCCACCACGTCCCAGTAGCTGCCTCTGTTGGTCAAATGTTGCAATGACCACCGTCATGAAAACTGTGCATGGGTCGCTGCGGATTGCTCACTTTGACCTGATGTTGAGCCTGAGTCAACTGTGAATAACTCGAAATATTAACGTAGGTCGCGCGAACTTCCACACTATGGAGTTTGACTGCATGTGCGCGTATGTTTGTAAATGTTTGTACATGTGTAATTCTGAGTCGGTCTGAGTCTGTGTCCGTGTCTGTTTTTGTTAGTTCGTGTCTGTGTGTCTGTTTCATTACATGTATACTGCTGACTTAAAATACCGCCCATTCACTCATTACACACATACCATTAACTCATGTCATTCCCTTGCAAACCAGTGAATTCAGTCCTCCGACATCAATCACAGACGACATTAATGGATTAACGAAAGACTCTTAACAATCCAACCTGACCACAATGCAGCTGCGACGCCCGATGTCTGTAACAGAATCAGACACAGTGACACCCTTTGGTCAGTTGGTTGAGCTGTGATTCGGGTCAGTAGAGATGCAAAGTTGTCGCTTATCACCAGTATTTCAGTTTGCATGGACAGCAAAATACCTTTTAATGCCGATGTGCTTACATCAAAGTGGTAGGTGTGTCTGATTAGCGAGCTGGTAATGCCACCTGAAGACATGAAGATTTTATAAGTCGTGAGAGAGGAATAAGGGAGTGGGTGTCCCCTGACATCAATCACAGATGACATTAATGGATTAACGAACAATCCAACATGACCACAATACAGCTGGGAGGCCAAACGTCTATAACAGAATCAAACACAGTGACACCCTCTGTCAGTTGGTTGAGCTGTGACTCGGGTCAGTAGAGAGGCTCAATTGTTGCTTATCACTAGTATTTCAATTTGCACGGACAGCCAAATAAGTAATGCCCATGTGCGTACATCGAAGGGGTGTGTCTATCTGATTTGCGAGCTGGTAATGCCACCTGAAGAAGTTTTTATAATCCAGGTGAGTGAGGAAAAAGGGGGCGAGTCTTCAGGCACTGAATGTATCAAGTATGTTTTTGTCTTTTCATCCCATTCAGGGTCAGTCCTCGAAGGGTGATCCAGAATCTGCATCAATGTTGCCAAAAGTCCTATGAATATGATACAAGTAAGCAGAAAGGGAATTCCCTCAACATTTTTTCAAACATAAAGATCAGGCGAAAATAGAATATCATCTTTTGTTTAAACAGGAACGTTTTACTGACAGTAGTTGTCCTATCTTAATACTGTATCTTTGTATTATCAGTGATGTGGAGAGTATGTTTTACAGAAACCTTTTAGTGCAACGCAGCAGCCACTTGGCTGCGACAGAAATTGCTCTTGTCGGACGGGAAATTCATTCAGAGGAACAAACTGAGAAGGGAGAACACTTCTTTGAAAATCGTACGTATTTTGTAAAACGAAAGATACGAAGGCCACAGACATTTTTAGTTAAATAAGTTTTAAGGTATGTTCTATTTAAACCAATGTGTTGACAGGTCTTTAGGACTAGCATGTATTCATGTTGCAGTGAGTGAGTGAGTTTATTTAACGTCACATCGGCAATATTTCAGCCATATCGTGACGAGAACATTTGATATTGAAATGAAATATATGTATATTATAAAAACACCTGACGACGAAGGACAGTAAAACAACTACAATATCACAGATATGTATGTAAAACTAGTAATTAAATCTAAAACGTTTTAACTATAGGGGAAAAACAATATAGTATAAAAATGGGCTATAAATCGCCAATAACTGAAGGTAGATCACTTATGTTGCAGAGGATGACAGGAATCTAACGCCGATACGTTGGAGTGCAAATAGTTTCTCAAGAATATTTCCTCTCTATAACGTAATATTTAACTCTTTCAAATATCTTTATTACATATACGTTACTCACACGTTTAAGGCCATTTAGGATACAGACAATTATGAGTAGAGAGACACAGGCAGTGAACTTCCGCATGTTTTATTATTTGTGTTTATGATTCATGGACTTATTACAGACAGCCATCTGCAGAGGTGTAACGTTTGTATTGTAACTGCATTGTGCGTTATAGAAATGTCGTCTTTAAGGTAAGTAGCACCTTAGAGGAAAATAACACTCTTGCACATTTGCTCATTGTCGTTTTTCTTAAAAAATCCCCTTGCGACTTATTTAAATATTGCACTATGAGTTGTGAGTGAGTGAGTGAGTTTAGTTTTACGCCGCACTCAGCAATATCCCAGCTATATGGCGGCGGTCTGTAAATAATCGAGTCTGGACCAGACAATCCAGTGATCAACGGCATGAGCATCGATCTGCGCAATTGGGAACCGATGACATGTGTCAACCAAGTCAGCGAAACTGACCACCCGATCCCGTTAGTCGCCTCTTACGACAAGCATAGTCGCCTATTATGGCAAGGACATGGGTTGCTGAAGACCTATTCTACCCCCGGATCTTCACGGGTCCTATGAGTTGTATTTACCTTACCAGATGAAGAATGTGATCAAGTGACAATGACCATTGCACTTCTGGTTGCAACAAAAAAAGGAAACCAATGCGTGACATTATATTATTTAAGTAGAATGCAGTCTCAATTTTATTTTCAGGCAATTTTTCACATACACGTTGATTACTGGTCACACACACGTCTCTTCCAAAATCAGTCAGCTAAGCAATATGTAACTATTTGCTTGCAGCAACATCAACGCAGAGAACAATGGTTCCTCGCAGAGGATGTTACTTCACACTTAGAATTGTTTGCACAGTTTTTATCATGGTGACCGTTGCAACGTTTGACCAACACAGGCAGCCACTCGGACCTGAAATGTGCAAAAATCACTGTGCGCAATTCAACGAATCCACATTTTGCATATATCTGATAGAGAGACTTGCCTGCATTGCTACCAGGGCAAAATATCCTCCACAGACAAATGGAGAAGAGGCAGTATTTCTCAACTTCACCAAGGTATCCCATTGTAGTGTAAGAAAGTTACTGTTAAGAATCATTGTCCGGTTATGGTCGCATGAATCAGTAGACTTATTTAACCTACTTGAAGAATGTATGCTTAAATCATGGGGGGAAGGGGAAACACTGTTATTACCACCTATGATCCACAATTGAGTGGAGTTGCCAATTAGATTTTGGCATCAAGCATGCGCATACATACACACACACACACACACACACACACACACACACACACACACATACATACATACTGCATTCAGTTTTAAGTTGTGTAAAACCTAGTTCAGCTTGAATATTCTTAGCTTTTATCAGAAGAAACGTTCAGCACCAGGTTGAAGTAAAGAGCAACTGCACACCATGGTCTGAAAATGTTATGACGATTATAAAAGCAGACCAATGTAAAAGAAGCCAATTGCACTTTCTTGTGTATGCGTAAGATGAAATGTCCTTTAGCAAACCAACAGGATGATGACTTTTCTTAAATTCCTTTGCAACATTGTAAATAATAGGTATGAACCTAAGAATTATTTTCAAATGATTGTGTTCTTTTCAAAGGAAAGGCTCGGGTCCATATCACGAAAAAAGGATTTATGCAAAGATGGACAATCAAGGATTATTTTCACCAGATCCAGTGGCTTCCGATGTGCAAAACGTAAGTAATAATTCTTTACTATTGTAAGCATTTAAATTTTATCCGCAAGATGATGAATAACGATTTTTCAAATTAATCTACCGTGAAACTCTCTTCCTCAAGGAATATTTTGATAGATTTGATATATGTTATGTTACAAAATGGACCACCTACTTGACATCTGTGTAATGTCTACTGGCCTAAGGTTTTATTTGCATTTTATGTAGTAACAGAGAGTGAGTGAGTGAGTTAATATTTAACGTCACATCGGCAATATTTCAGCCATATCGTGACGAGAACATTTTACATTGAAATGGAATATGTGTATATTATAAAACCTGTCATTGAAGGACAGTAAAACAACTAGAATATCACAATTAGATTCAAAACTAGTGTGGAAGGTTAAAACTAATAGCACTATTAGGACAATACAAGATAAAACAGGCTATAGATCGCCAACAACGGAAGGTAGATCACCATAGACCATGGGAAATATCCTTAACTGTTTTCACATTGAAAAACTTATTCCTTATGATGGAGAATTCAACACAGTCAAGCAGAAGATGCTTGACTGTGACTCTCTCATCACAACGGATACAAAACGGATGATCTTCACCTTTTAACAAGTATTTGTGAGTATACCTTGTATGACCAATGCGACATCGTCACATGATGACCTCTTCAAACCTGCACTGACAACCCAATTAAAAAGTATGGTTGTGCGAAATTGACTTTGAAACTGTTATGGGACTTACGTACCCTCTCAGGAGGACAATAATTTTACGATACTTTAACCCCCTTTGAGGATACAGCTACTTCTAACAATCGCAGTTGCTAATTCATACTACCATGTTTAAAATACCATTTATCTATTTACAAAACATATTATTCAAAATTTATGCAATAATTCTATTTCCTTTAAAAATTCAATTATTCAATGATAATTACATTATAAAAAGATCCTTAATTGTTTTGACATTAACATATTTATCCCTTGTGATGGAAAAATGAATGCAGTCAACAGGACATGCTTGACCGTGATTCTTTCATCACAAGGGATGCAAAACGGAGGATCTTCGCCTTTTAACAAATATTCATGAGTATACCTGGTGTGGCCAAGGCGACATCGTCGCATGATGACCTCTTCAAATCTGGACTGACAACCCAAGTAGGTATAACTAATATAAGGTTTTATTTCATGTAATTTGTTAATACCTACTTGGGTGTCCCACTTCTTTTGCATCAGATCAAGGATGTAGGTTCTAATGCTAGCTTTGTAATCAGAGTATGGAATAAGAAGCGGTGTCACAGATTTGTTGAGTGCTGCCTTGGCTGCAAGATCAGCCATCGTATTCCCAGAAATGCCAACGTGGCTGGGTAACCAACAAAAGACGATGTCGTATTGGCCAGTTGCAAGATCATTTTACAATTCAATCATTTCTAATAAAAGTGGATGTTTACAAGAGAGATTGTTGATAGCCTGAAAGCAAGAAAGAGAATCGGAAAAGATTATGTTTTGGTTATATTTAGTGTGTTTATTAATATATTTAAGAGCTGTAAATATGTCATTAGCTTCTGCTGTGAAAATAGAGCTGTTATTGGGCAGTCGAGAAGATAATGTTTTGGATCCAATGACAGTGGCACATGCACCGCTCCACCATCCTTGGACCCATCTGAAAATAAGGATTTGTATGTATTATATCTATTTCTTAATTGACTAAATTCTTGTTTATACTGTAATTCGTTTGTTTCTGATTTTTAAATGTAGTTAATGTTAGGTCAACTTGTGGCCTAACCAACTGCCAAGGCGGAGAAGAAAGAAGACGGGAAGGAGATAATATTTTCCAGCTCAATGCCGACAGCAGAAATGAATGGTTTAATTCTTAAACCAAGAGGCGGAACAAGTGAAGGCTTTTTGTTGTACAAATCCCCATAAACAGGATTAAAGACACAGTTAAATGCAGGGTTAGAGTCAATATAATAAACTTTTGTTATATACTGCAAGGACAACTTTATACGGCGTTGTGTAAGAGATGGTTCATCTGCGTCGAGGTGCCTAGTATGGTGATTTACCTTCCGTTGTTGGCGATCTATAGCCTATTTTTATCTTGTATTGTCCTAATAGTGCTATTAGTTTTAACCTTCCACACTAGTTTTGAATCTAATTGTGATATTCTAGTTGTTTTACTGTCCTTTGGTGACAGGTTTTATAATATACACATATTCCATTTCAATGTAAAATGTTCTCGTCACGATATGGCTGAAATATTGCCGATGTGACGTTAAATATTAACTCACTCACTCATCTGTGTCGACGTAGAGACTGTCAACAGGAGAGGTTCTAAAGTACCCAAGACAAAGTCTTAGGCCTCGGTGGTGGACAGAAACTAATAGTTTTAGGTTGCTTTTGCAGGGTCCACCATAAACGATGGAACCATAATCAAGCTTCGAGCGGACCAGTGCTCTATATAGGTGTAGGAGGGTAGTTAGGTCCCCCTCCCCACTTTGAATTAGAAATGACTTTCAGTAAATCAAGAGCCTTCAGGCATTTAGTTTTTAGGGATTTGATATGCGGAAGAAAGGTTAACTGGGAGTCGAAAATCAGACCCAAGAACTTGGCCTCTTTTACAACCTTGATGGGAGTGCCAGTTCTGGGTCTTTATGCGGTTTATATTTACGGCAGAAATGTATATGTATGCAATTAGTTTTTTGATTTAGAAAATTTAAAGTCGTTTCCAAGACACCAGTTATTTATCTTGTTTAAACACAACTGTAGTTGCCGTTCAATAGTATGCATATCTTTACCACGACAAGAAATGTTAAATCATCCACAAATACCGATCCATCTGTTGAATCGTTTAAAACCTAAGATAAACTATTTATCGTTATACTAAACATTGTGACAGACAAAATACTGCCTTGTGGAACATCCTGATTATAATGATCAGACAGGAATGAACCCACGCGGACTTGAAATTGTCTGTCATTTAAAAAGTTGGCTATAAATTGAGGCAACCGCGCTTTGCAGTCCAAAGCTAGGTAAATCTCTTAAAATGCAATATTTCCATGTTGTGTCATATGCCTTTTCAAGATAAAAAAAGATAGACACAGCGTGTTGTTTATTAATTAGTGCGTTTTTAACAAATGATTCCAAACGCACTAAGTGATCGACAGTACCTCTGTTTTTACGGAAACCACATTGTATATCTGTTAAAAGGTTATTTGTTTCCAAGTACCAAACAAATCGATTATTTATCATTCGTTCCATGGTTTTGCAAACACAGCTGGTTAGTGAAATAGGTAGGTAATTTGACGGATCTGTACGATCACGTCCAGGTTAGGGTATTGGTACTACTATAGCGTCACGCCATGAGGGAGGAAATATACCTGATGTCCAAATATCACCAAAAAGGTGTAAGAGCGTCTCTAAACATGATTCTGGTAAGTGCTTCAGGAGTCGATAATGTATGTTATCAGCACCTGTAGCAGTATCGTGAGCTTGCTCAAGAGCAGTATGGAGTGCATGAATAGAAAATGTTTCATTATAATCTTCCCCATTATCTGAATTGAAATTAATAGTTTTCCTTTCTTGATGGTTTTGATATTGTTGGAATGTAGGCACATAATTAGAAGAAGAAGAGTGTTTAGCGAGAGTTTCACCAAGTTTATTCGCAATATCTGATATATTGGTAAGTAATTGATCTCCATGTTTAAGATGATGGACACTAGATTGAGTACATTTACCTTTAATTTTCTGGACCATGCTCCATACCTTGGACATGGGCATTCGAGAATGTATTTTGGATACATAATTTTGCCAAGATTGGCGTTTATTTTGTTTAAAAGGACGCCGCGCTTTAGCATTTAACATTTTAAATTTGTTTAAATTATGCACCATAAGATGGCGACGGAAATAATGTTCTGCTTTTTTCCTTGCCTTCCTAGCTTGTTTGCACTCATCGTTGAACCAAGGTTTTTGGAAATGTGGAATTGCAGAGGACTGTGGCATACACTCATAGGCTATGGTATTCAGTTCATCAGAAAAACAGTTAATATCATCAGGAACGTCAATAAAATGTTCAGGTTTTAGTTTTGTGGTACACAGTGTTTCATATAAAGTCCAGTTAGCCTTTTTAACATTCCGCTTTGATGATGGAGGTACATCAGATGGAGTTACAGGTTTTAGTATAGTAGGAAAATGGTCACTTCCACAGCGGTCATCGTGGACTGACCATTCAAATTCGTTTAGTAGTTCTGAATTTGTGACTGACAAGTCGAGAGCAGAATAGGTTCCTGTACTAGGGTGTAAATATTTGTTGGAACCATCATTATAAATACATAAATCATTATCTGAACAAAACTCCTCAAGTAGTTTACCTTTAGCGTTTGTATTTAAACTACCCCAGAGTGAGTTGTGCCCATTTAAATCTCCCATAATAATACAGGGCTCCGGGAGTTGGTCATATAGAGCTTGAAGATCAGTTTTGTGAAACGTTGAAGACGGAGATATGTAGAGAGAGCATAATGTAAACGCAACGTGCAAAGTTAGTCTCACTGCAACAGCCTGAAGATTAGTAGTAAGTGCAACAGGGCTATGGATAATGTTCTGTCTGACTAGGATTGAAGATCCTCCAGTGGCCCTATCACCCGGAGGTGAAAAATAATGATATGCATTGAAAGAACGGAGGGCAAAAGCATCTGTTTGTTTTAAATAGGTCTCCTGCAGACAGAACGCTGATGGAGTTAAATCCTGGACTAAAAGTTGTAATTCACTGAAATTAGTCCTCAGTCCTGAGCTTGAATATCAGTTTTGTGAAACGCTGCAGACGGAGATTTATAGAGAGAGCATAATGTAAACGCAAAGTGCAAACAGCCTGAAGAGTAGTAGTAAGTGCAATGGGGCTATGGATAATGTTCTGTTTGATAAAGATCGAAGAGGATTGAAATGGCGTAGGTCAAAAGTATCCGTCTGTGTTAAATAGGTCTCTTGCAAGCAGATTGCTGACGGTGTAAAATCCTGGACTAATAGCTGCAATTCATTGAAATTAGTATTTAGTTCTCTGCAATTCCACTGTATGGTTTTATTTTAATAACCTATCTCTTGGGGGGATCTACCCCGCACTTGTTTGGTGGGCGCAAGCTGTGTGCCCTAGAGCGGACGTATTCGGACACGTCCATGTCCTCAAGTGATCCATATTTGTTGTACAATTTAATTCTATTTTCTGACCCTTTTTGGGCTCTGCCACTTAGTTTTTCAAAGAATCTGGCTTTTTTACCTTTGGTTTTAACGATTTGTGAAGATGTTGGTGTTGATTGAGAAGATGACTCATGATCAGAGGATGCTACTGATTGGATTTCAGACGGATAGGGTAGTGATTTTGGCGTTTGAGAAGATCCTGTAAATGAGAAAATGAAAGGAGCTTCTGATGTAACCCAAGTCAAATTGGTTTGACAGCTTGCAGAACATTTTGTTACTCTTGTTGTTGCTTCCGACTATGTTTTGGTTAAGGAGGCATAGCTTTCTCTATTTTCAGAGCTTTGGACCAGTTTTTGGCATCCGCAAAACTAATATTTTGATCTCCATTATTTTGATATGTTGATCTCCATTTGATGCTTCCAGACAGGACAGTCTTGAGAGAATGATGAGTGGTCACCAGTGCAGTTTGTACATTTCTTAACATTTCTTAACATCACCGGCAATGCCTTGTATACCTTTAGCTACGGCGAAAGGATTCAACTTCAAAGGTGTCTTGTCAATAGTTTCAAGCACAAGAAAACGTGACCAGTAATCAATTGAGCTGGGCAGTCTCAGGTCAGTTTCAACAGGATCAGTGTCAAGTTGATGCTTGGTCTCTTTGGGTGTGTGTGTGTGTGTGTGTGTGTGTGTGTGTGTTTCGTAAGAAATGTTTAGTTTAGATTTCATCATCCGAGCTCCCCACCCACCCCGGAGTGTCACAAAGACAATGCTTAAAACAAGTGGATTTCGAAATTGCAGCACCAAGGATACCCGGATGATATACTCCAGCAGAAGAATTATAGGATTCATAATTCTACCAGATTAGCCCATGAGCCACCGCCTTCTGGGCATAAGACTCTAGGCAAGGTTCATAACAGTATATTTCAAAATCACAAACGTTTTAGATAAACAAGTAGGCCAAGACCGAAATTAAAACAATTCCAAATGAAATTTGTGCAATGACAAAAATGTATAGTCCATACACAGGGCTTGGCATGAGCAGCCGATTGATAGAACCGAACAAGTTCTACCACCCGTCTAGGTGAAGTCAGGGCCGAAGTGGTGTGTTGGGCAAAGGAACACTGTTCCTGGAACCAGTGTCCTCAACCACCAGAATCCCTTCCTCCACCGACACAGGGGCGAAACCCACGGCAAACGAGTTGGTGGACCAAATATACCCCCGGGTCCACAATGGGGGCTTGAAGAGCGCTTAGCACCCACCACGAGGAGGTGGCTCTTCACGGGTGCCAAGTAACATAGATACTAAGGTTCTAAATACTATTATTGAAGCACAAAAGGTGATTCTGAACAGTTTTGAAGTACACCTGGCTGGTTCCACTGTCTGTAGGTATATCAGCAATAATTTGACTGAGTAAATCATGTCCTCTCCATACAAACACATCTTGTAGCCTGATTGAGTGATTGAGGAGCTGACACTGACTTGTGTGTCATTAAAGATTCAGCAAAAGAAGTAGTTGCAGACTGTCATCAACTCGCGTATGGGCTGTGTTAGGTCCAACACAAAATATAGTTATATATAAGGCGATCAACCAACATCTAATTATCAACAGTCAACACGTATTTCTATTATTACAGTGGGAACTGACGAAAAAACTCGGCTCTTGGTTGCACCTTACGAAAACAAATCCAGGACACCATTACATGCGTTCCACCTTCTGAACAGCTCTATTACAACGTATCACCATATCAATCTACGACTTGTCACTGCAATGGTGTATATAGCCACATTGCAGCAAATTCTGGCGGCTACACGGAGACCGACGAACATCCACGCCTTCTCAGTACATACTAATTTCAGCGTCACCGTAAGGCGAAAGAATCATGCTTTGACAATTGCAGTGGCGATGCTCAGCAGCTGGTGTTCCTAGCTACGCGATATCCACATCATTGCATCTATAGTATGACACCTGATGGGAGATATTTCAAGAACGTCACCAGTCACATTTTGGCATACGTTCTTTGTCTTGATACAAGGCGAGAAATCGTGTATGGCCGTGGCACTAGTTGTATTTACTCGTTCAATTATGAAGGAGATGGTAGGCAGAGGATAATCACATCATACAGAGTCGCCGGTCTCACTTTGGGTGAAAATGGAGACGTGATGTATTACAGGGACAACTCTAATATCATGGAATTCGAGTTGTTCACAAACGGAACGGGGAGGAAGATAACCGAATCATATTTTAAGTTTTTTCGTATTCTCTATAATAATGGGTACTTGTATATCAGTTCTCGGGGCAACGAATCCGTCCACGTATGGCATGACTTACATTATTCACGTTTAAGGGGAGCTAATCCAAATTCTCTGAGTAAACAATTGATAGCTTTGATGCCATAATGTGCCTAATTATGGTTTTGTTTCCACAAACTTTTTAGGCTCACATTTGCTTTTACGTCTAACCTATTCTAAATAAATACATAAGTTCTGTTAATAAGGACCTTGCTATGAAATGTGTATGGAGGAACAATGTAAGCAACTCACTGAAGTGAAAATACCTTCTGAACTTTTGTGAATGGAATTTCCCTTATTCTTAAGCCTTTCTGTAGCATCATATCGTTCATGATATAAAGTCATTAGGATTGTTTTAACAGGAAACAAGTTACCCGGATCTTATTTTCAGGTTTCATATGCTCTCTACAATAAAGGTTATTTATATATAAGTTCCATGAACAACGAGTATATATTTTAAATGTGCATATCCTTATGTTATATATCCTTCTGTTCAACAGGGAGTATCCGCACCTTACAGAAGAGAAAATACCTTCTCACTTATCTGTGAATGGAAGTCATACTTTTGTAAACCCTTCTGTGGTATCATGTTCCTCACCATAGTAGGCCATTCCAATTGTTTAAACAAACCTGCTTTATTCCTGCACTGTCGATTTATTTCAGTAGAGTGGAGGGACGGGCCACAAGTGTCTTTGCCTGTTTCCCTAAATTTGTCGTGGGAGAAACGATGTTGTCACAGCGTCCTGGCAACATCACATGTATGTTAAATGTATTTGAAATACTGCAGTATTCATACGGCAATAAATATATTGATACGTAAAGGAATTGACATACTTTGTTTTGTTTATTATGTGTATTATGCCTCGTCAAGAGGGTCTGGAACATCCAATGGTTGGTACTGTGAGCAGTCACCTACACCTTTGGAGTACACTGCCACACCACATGTATATTAAATGTATTGGAAATACTGCAATAAAGGTATTGAAACGTAGAGGAATTTATTGATGTTGTTTTGTTTATGATGTGTACAACAACATGCAAAATGTCGGTGTTGCAAATGACCAAACAACTTTGAAACGTAATGGCCTGAATAAACTGAGAGAGGAAAACCTTGAGAGTATTACAAGTGAAATAGGGTCTGGAACATCCAATGGTTGGTACTATGAGCAGTCACCCACAGTACCTTCAGGGTACACAATAAAGCAAGTCACTTAATCATATCTGCCCAGATGACGTGAGTGAGTGAGTTAATATTTAGCGTCACATCGGCAATATTTCAGCTATATCGTGCCGAGAATAATTTAATTTACATCAATATTAAAATCAATAAAAATAGAAAGTAAAAAACCTGTCACCGAAGGACAGTAAAAATACTAGAGTATCACAGATATGAACATAAAACTAGCATGTAAAACTAAGACAGTGTTATTAAAGAAGACAATGCAATATAAAACACGGGCTATATAGATCGCCAGCATCTGAAGGTAGATCACCATACTAGGAACCATGGGGACTTACATTACTTTTACTACCTGCATGGTGTTACGAGTGAAGGTGCGATAAAGGGGTATATGACACCAATTCACTCGCACAATCCAAGTGGATCATACAACAATCTGACTAATTCAGGCAGATTTATTAATACTATCCTAACAGAAGACTGATGCAAGATACTGATTTACAAGGGTGGTAAATGAAGAGGGTGTTGTCTTAGCAATAATGTTATGGGCAAAGCAATATGGCATAGTCACCTCATTTTTAAATCCTTCCAAATCTGTGTACAACATGATTTCCCAGTTTCTCATTTTCCATATTTGTCACAGTCCCGACATGGGTGCAAGTTTGCGAATTCACAGTTGAACATTCACATCATAGGTACAAAACAACTGGCAAAAGTCCAGTCCTCAAGCAACATCCCAGCTAGATCAGAGTCACCGAACTTCTACCTATAAGCTGGCTGGCCACATTCACTTGACCAAAGCTGAATTCATCAAACCCCAAGTTGTACCACTAGTTACATAACAATATCTCGCTCAAGCGAAGGCCCCTCACCCCAGGCTAAATCTAATTACACCAAGTATACTCATCACTATCTAAAACGGTACATTATATTTGCAAAATATGTTTCATCACCCATAACAATGGAGCCTAGCTGGATTTACACCATCCCTTCAGCCGCTGGCGATTGTACTGAGTTTCAGCCATCATTAAAAACAACACATATTCTACGATTAAAGGTTTGGTAGAGCTTAATTGACCATGAAGTTTTTATGAGGGATTTACGTGAGGAGGACAATAATTTTACGCTACTTTAACCCCCTTTGAGGGTACAGCCACTGACAATCGCGGTTATTAATTTACACTACCATGTTTAAAATAGCATTTATCTATTCACAAAACATAATCAAAATTTATCTAGTAGTTATATTTCCTTTAAAATTCAATTATTAAATTATAATTAACATTGTAAAAAAGATCCTTCACTGTTTTGACATTGAAATATAATGACATGCTTGACCGTGATTCTTTCATCAGAAGGGGTACAAAACGGAGAATCCTCACCCTTTAACAGGTATTCATTAGTATAATCTAGTATGGCCAATACGACATGTATACGTTAGCACCATCCTCAAGGGTGATGTGGATTCAGCGCTCGAGCCGTCAGGCGAGAGCGTTGAATCCATATCACCCGCAGGTGGGGGGGTGGGTATGCTAACCTACTTATACCACGTGGGCGCCGAACAGACTCGTCCATTGCTTGTTGCACGTGCGTTTCCTGCACCGCCAAGGTTGTTATCCACATATCAACCTCTGCACGTGCAGATAGAAGGTTGATACACAGAAAATCGACCTGCCAGAACAATGGACATAACCTACCCTAGTGGTATAACGTCGTATAATGACCTCCTCAAATCTGGACTGACAACGTAAGTAGGTGTAACCAATATAGGGTTTTATTTCATGTAATTTATTTTTACCCACTTCCGTGTCCCACTTCTTCTGCATCAGATCACGGATGTAAATTCTAATGCCAGCTTTGTAATCAGAGTATGGAATAAGAAGTGGTGTCACAGATTTCTTGAGTGTTGCCATAGCTGCAAATCCGTCCATTGCGCTCCCAGAAATGCCAACATGGCTGGGTAACCAACAGAGGATGATGTCGCATTTGCCAGTTGCACGGTCATTATATAGTTCAATAATTTCAATTAAAAGTGGATGTTTACAAGAAAGAGATTTAATACCTTCAAGGCCAGAAAGAGAGTCTGAAAATATTATCTATTGTCTATTGACATTTGCTTCTGCTGTGAAAATAGAGTTATTATCAGGCAACCGAGAAGATATTGTTCTGGAGCCAAGCAACAGACCCATCTGTAAATAAGGATTTGTATGTATTATATTTATTTTCTAATAATTAGAGGCACCCATGAAGGGCCACCTCCTCGTGGTGGGTGCTGGGTCACGCTAAGCGCCCTTCAACCCCGTTGTGGACCCGGGGGTATATTTGGTCCACCAATCCGTTTGCCGTGGGTTGCGCCCCTGTGTCGGTGGAGGAAGGTAGTCTGGTGGTTGAGGGCACTGGTTCCAGGAACAGTGTTCCTTTGCCCAACACACCACTTCGACCCTAACTTCACCTAGACGGGTGGTTGAACTGGCTCGGTTCAATCAATCGGCTGGTCACGCCAAGCCCTGTGCATGGCGAATATTTGTGCACATTTAAATTATAAATTGGTCTTGGATATTTTGATATATTGTATGTAAATTATTGCTTACTTTAAACTGCCTAGAGTCCTATGCCAGAAGGCGGTGGCTCATGGGCCAATCTGGCAATGTTGACCTCCACATTCAATATGTGTCCAGTTACTTGTCATGGGCAGAACCACCCTGGCATTTGATTTGGTACACAAATATTGCTATATGTGTCATATTTGCTGGTGTATAACATCCCTGTATCCCTGGTGTCGGCATCTTGGAGATCCAGTGCTATTTGACATCGTCCTTGTTGACACTCCATGGTGGGTGGGGAGCAGGGATGCTGAATTATTTTCCTTTCATTATGGCATCCCCACAAGCTGGTTCATCTCGTCACGAAAAGAAGAGACGTCTTGACGAAATAGATCATTCCCGGAACACATTCAGAGAAATGTTGACTCATGGGCTCGGTTTCTTGTGATAGAAGCTGCGGATTTTCTTCCTCTCAAACTCAATCCTTTTGCCATTTCAAAGGCTATTTCTGGTATTTGCGGAGAGGTGAAAAATGTTACTCGTCTCCGTAGTGGCTCACTTTGGTCGAATGTTTAAGGCAACAACAATCTGAAAATCTATTGTCTATCAAAACATTTGCAAATGTAGAGGTTGGTGTCTCCATACACAGGACATTAAACTCTTGCCGTGGCATCATCCGCGACAGGGCACGTTGCCTCGCTGATATGTCTGAGGAGGACATTGCTTTAGAATTACAGGATCAGGGCGTTTCAGCAGTGAAACGGTTCACCTTTAAGAAAGAGGGCATTGTTACTAAAACCAATACTTATCTCTTGACCTTTTCTCGCTCTTCACTTCCAGCATCTATAAAAGCAGGCTATTTCAATATCGGGGTGGATGTGTATGTCCCCAATCCACTCCGGTGTTATAAATGTCAACAGTTTGGTCATGGGACTTACTCATGCCGTAATCCTGCAGTATGTTATCGCTGTGGAGATCACCATGACGGCACAGGCTGCGAGAATGATCCCAAGTGTGTCAACTGTAAGGAGACGCATCCTGCTTCTTCTAGGTCATGCCCTGTATATCAAAGGGAATCTAAGATAATGAAAATAAAATGTGAACAAAACCTTTCCTATTTTGAAGCCAAAAACCTTTTCACCAGTCAATCTTCAACTCCATCAAACATCACCTATTCCGCTGCAGTTAAACGCTCTGTAGCAATGTCCTCAGCTGCATGTCAGACTGTCTTGACCTGGGTCAAGTCAGACAAACCTGTGTTTTCTTCTAACAAACCTTCTTCCCCACCTAAAATACCTACTGCCTCATCAACTATGTCCACGTCTGAGTCTCAGACAGAAATTCAGTCTGAGTCATCACAGATGACTGCTCCGCAATTAGCCACATCACAGCCTGCCAATGAGTTAGTGAAGAAGAAGAAGAAAGGAAAAAAATTGAATAGGAAAGAAATACCTGTCGTACCTTTACCTTTAGAGGTTCCTTTACAGAACACTTTTGGGCCTCTAGACATGGAGGTCACCCTGTATTCACAGGATAAGCAGAGGGGCTTACCCCCCTCACATTCTCGTGAAAGATCGCCAATTGAGCCACCATGAGTCAATTGGCCAATATAATTCAATGGAACTGCAGAGGGCTTAAACATAACTTCAACGAGATACAATTACTCATACAAGATCATCACCCGTCAGCATTCTGTCTCCAAGAGACATATCTTAAAAATACAGATACTTTTAATCTGAGACAGTATAATGCTTATCATTCTTTTTCTCCGGGGATCGAGCAACTGGAGGCGCTTCTATTTTGATACATCACAGCGTTATTCATAGCCCTGTCACTCTAAATACGGATCTTCAAACGGTTGCTGTTCGCCTGACTCTGCACGTTGCCCTGACACTGTGCAGCTTATATATCCCTCCCTCTTCTAATATCCGTCAGACAGATCTTCAAAATCTGTACGATCAACTCCCTAAGCCATGTGTTATCATGGGCGATCTTAACGGACACAACCCACTTTGGGGAGGTGTCCATACCAACACTAAAGGTAAAATCCTTGAGGAATTCATTTCCGATAATAATTTATATATTTTAATGATGACTCAGCCACTTATTTACATCCAGCTACGGGAACATATTCTTCCCTGGATTTATCACTTGCTGACTCCATCTTGTATAATGAATTCGAATGGATGGTACATGATGATCTATGTGGGAGTGATCACTTCCCTGCCATTCTCAAGACAATCAGCCCTGGTGATGATCCACCTTTATCGAGAAGAAACTTCGCCAGGGCTGATTGGCCATTTTATGAGACATTATGTGCTGATCACTTAAAACATGATGTTTTTGCGAACAGTGAAGATCCGATACAGTTGTTTTCCGATTTACTCAATGACATTGCTGACCAAACTATACCTAAGTCCTCTGCAGTTCCACATATTCGCAAGCCATGGTTTGATAATGAATGTAAACAGGCCAGAAAGGGCAGGAAGAAAGCTCAAAAATTTTCGGCGACATCCTACTGTCCATAATTTGAATAAAGTTTAAAATTTTAAATGCCAAGGCTCGACGTACATTTAAACAGAATAAGCGTCAGTCTTGGAGGAAATATGTTTCTAAAATAAATTCACGCACACCGATTTCAAAGGTGTGGAACATGATCCAAAGAATTAAGGGCAAAGGTTCCAAATCTACTGTTCACCATCTGAAGGATGGTGACAATATATTAACTGGTAAATCTGACATTGCCAATAAGCTTGGTGAAACACTCGCCAAACACTCTTCTTCGTCAAATTACGTCCCTGAATTTCAACAATATCAGAAACAACAGGAGAAGAAGAGAATAAATTTTAACTCGGACAATGGCGAAGACTATAATGAATTATTTTCATTACATGAGCTCCACACTGCCCTTGAGCAAGCTCATGACACAGCAACAGGAGCTGATAATATACACTATCAGCTCTTGAAGCATTTACCGGAATCATGTTTGGAAACTCTTCTAAATATTTTTGACACAATATGGACTTCAGGGAATTTCCCACCTTCGTGGCGTAATGCCATTGTAGTCCCTATACCAAAGCCTGGCCGGGATCATACTGATCCGTCTAATTACAGACCAATCTCTTTAACGAGTTGTGTCTGTAATACCATGGAACGAATAGTAAATAATCGATTAACATGGTATCTTGAAACCAATAATCTCATAACAAATATTCAATGTGGTTTCAGGAAAAATCGTAGTACCATTGATCATTTGGTACGATTAGAATCCTTTGTCAAAAATACAATAGTCAATAAACAACATGCAGTATCGCTATTCTTTGATCTCGAGAAAGCGTACGATACCACCTGGAAGCATGGCATTTTAAAGGATTTACATGATTTTGGTTTAAGGGGTCGATTACCTCTTTTTATATCAAAGTTTTTAAAAGACAGGCAATTTCAAGTCCGAGTGGGTTCAACCCTGTCTGACCATTACAATCAGGATCAGGGTGTCCCACAAGGCAGTATTTTGTCTGTCACTTTATTTAGCATTAAGATCAACAGTTTATCCAAGGTTTTAAACGATTCCATTGATGGATCACTTTTGTGGATGATTTTAACATTTCTTGTCGCGGTAAGAATATGCATACTATTGAACGGCAACTGCAGTTGTGTTTAAATAAAATAAATAAATGGTGTCTTGAAAACGGCTTTAAATTTTCTAAATCAAAAACTAATTGTCTACACTTCTGTAGAAAATATAAGCCTCATAAAGACCCAGAACTGTTTTTAAATGGCACTCACATCAAGGTTGTCAAAGAGGCCAAATTCTTGGGTCTGATTTTCGACTCCCATTTAACCTTTCTTCCGCATATTAAATCCCTCAAAACTAAATGCCTGAAGGCACTCGATTTATTGAAAGTCGTGTCTAATTCAAGGTGGGAGGGATCAAGCTACGCTACTACACCTTTACAGATCACTTGTCCGCTCGAAGCTTGATTATGGCTCCATCGTATATGGTGGAGCCTGTAAAAGCAACTTAAAACTCTTAGATTCAGTCCACCATCAAGGTCTGAGACTTTGTCTTGGGTCCTTCAGAACATCTCCTGTTGACAGTCTCTACGTCGAGGCAGATGAGCCTTCTCTTACCCAACGCCGTATAAAATTATCATTACAGTATATTACCAAGCTATATTCTAACGAGTCTAATCCTGCGTTTCACTGCATCTTTAATCCTCTTTATGAGGACTTGTACAACAAGAAATCTTCTCTTGTTCCGCCTCTTGGGCTCAGGATTAAGCCATTCATTACTGCTGCCGGCATTGAGCTGGAAAATATATCTCCTTCCCGTCTTCTTTCTTCTCCTCCTTGGCAATTGGTTAGGCCACAGGTCGACCTCACACTGACTAAGTTTAAGAAAGCAGAAACTAATGAATTGCAATATAAACAAGAATATCATCAATTAAAAAGTAAATATAATACATATAAATCCTTATTTACAGATGGGTCCAAGGGTGGTGGCGCGGTTGCTTGTGCCACTGTCATTGGGTCCAAAACAATATCTTCCAGATTACCCAATGACAGTTCAGTTTTCACAGCAGAATCAAACGCAATACTAACAGCTCTTAAATATATAAATAGACACCCTAAATATAAACAATATATAATATTTTCTGACTCTCTTTCTTGCCTTCAGGCGATTACAAATATTTCTTGTAAACATCCGCTTTTAATAGAAATTATAGAATTATATAATGCTCTTGCAACTGGCCAATACGACATCGTCCTCTGTTGGTTACCCAGCCACGTTGGCATTTCTGGTAATACAATGGCCGATTTTGTTGCCAAGGCAGCACTCAACAAATCTGTGACACCACTTCTGATCCCATACTGTGATTACAAAGCCAGCATTAGAACTTACATCCGCGATCTGATGCAAAAGAAGTGGGATGCCCAAGTAGGTATCAATAAATTACATGCAATAAAACCCACTATCGGTTACACCTACTTGGGTTGTCAGTCCAGATTTGAAGAGGTCATCATACGACGATGTCGTATTGGTCACACCAGATATACTCATGAGTACCTATTGAAAGGTGAGGATCCTCCGTTTTGTATCCCTTGTGATGAAAGAATCACGGTCAAGCATATCATGCTTGAATGTGTTGAATATTCCATCACAAGGGATATTTATTTCAAAGTAAAAACTATGAAGGATCTTTTTAGTAATATAAGTTCTCATTTAATTATTGCCTTTTTAAAAGAATTAGACTTGCTAACTGATTTGTAAATAGATATGTATTTTATTATTGGTAGTTTAGATTGGTAACTTAGATTGTTAGTGGCTGTACTCTCAAGGGGGGTTGAGGTAGCGTAAAATTATTGTCCTCCTGCGAGGGTACGTAAGTCCCAAAACATTTCAGGTCGGTTTAAGTGTGCCAGGTTTTTAATCGTAGTATTTTTGTGTTTTTAATGTATGGCTAAATCTCAGTATCAACGCCAATGGCTGAAGGGATGGTGTAAATCCAGCTAGGGACCATGCAGGTAGCAAAAGTAATGTAAGTCCCCATGGGCCTTAGTATGGTGATCTAACTTCAGTTGTTGGCGATCTATAGCCCGTTTTTATATTGTATTGTTTTCGTAATTCAAATAGTTTTACATGTTCATGCTAGTTTTAGACTCCATCTGTGATACTTTAGTTATTTTACTGTCCTTCGTTGACAGGGTTTTATATATTATCTGTATGTATTATAAATTATAAATTTAGAACTAGTTTTAGTCACGATATGGCTGAAATATTGCCGATGTGACTTTAAATCTTAACTCACTCACTCACTCACTCTAATAATTAGAAAATAAATTAGATCTAACATAAACCACATTTAAAAAATCAGAAACTCATGAATTACAGTATAAAAAAGGAATTTAGTCAATAACTAAATTCCTTTTTTATACTGTAATTCATGAATTTCTGATTTTTTAAATGTGGTTAATGTTAGATCGACGTCTGGCCTCCCCAATTGCCAATAAGGAAAAGCAAGAAGACGGGAAGGAGCGGAACAAGAGAAGACTTTTTGTTGTACAAAGGGGATTAAAGACACAGTTATATGCAGGGTTAGACTCGTTAGAAGAAAATTTTGTTATATACTGCAAGGACATTTTTATATCGCGCTGTGTAAGAGGTGGCTCATCGGCCTCAACGTAGAGACTGTCAACAGGAGCAGTTCTTAAGGACCCAAGACAAAGTCTTAGACCTTGGTGGTGGACAGAATATAATAGTTTTTTGTTGTACAAATGCTCATAAAGAGGATTAAAGACAGAGTTAAATGAAGGGTTAAACTCGTTGAAATAAAGTTTTGTTATATACTGCAAGGATACTTTTACACGGCGTTGTGTAAGAGATGGCTAATCGGTCTCAACACAGAGACTGTCAACAGGTGAAGTTCTAAAAGACCCAAGACTGAGTCTTACGCCCAGGAAGGCTGCTTTTGCATAATCAAGTTTCGATCGCACCAATGATCTGTATAAGTGAAGGAGGGTAAAATTGGAAACGGCTTTCAACAAGTCAAGCGCATTCAGGCATTTATTTTTTAGATTTTGAACTTGGCCTCCTTGACAACTTTGATGGGAGTGACATTTAATGATAGTGATAAAAAACTGTGATATAAAAAGAGGTGAACAACCCCTCAAACCAAAGTCAAGTAAATCTTTCAAAATGCCATGCTTCTAGGTGGTATCGTATGCTTTCTCAAGATCAAAGGATATCGATACAGCATGCTGTTATTTACTATATCATTTTAACAAAGGATTGTAACGTACCAAATGATCCCTGTTGATGTATCACGAGCTTGCTCAAGGGCGGTATAGATCTCATGTAGCGATAATAAGTCGTTGTAGTCTTAACCATTGTCTTAGTTAAAACTTATTCTTTTCTTCTCCTGTTGTTTCTGATACTTTTGAAACTCAGTTACGTAATTTGATGATGAAGAATGTTTGGCAAGAGTTTCGCCAATTTCACTGGCTATGTCAGTTTTATTAGTTAAAAGATTTTCACCATCCTTCAAATTGTAAATAGTAGATTTAGAACATTTGCCTTTAATTCTTTGATTCATGTTCCACACCTTTGTCATAGGGGTGCGTGAATTTATTTTAGAAACATAATTTCGCCAAGACTGACGCTTATTTTGCTTAAAATCACATCTTGCCTTGGCATTTAAATTTTAATTTTGTCTACATTATGTACGGTATGGTGTCTGCGAAATTATACTGAGTCAAAAAAAGAAACTAAACAAAATGTAATTTGAAAAATAATGAATAAGTTTTCTCTGATGATACATCTATGTATCCGAAATGGGATCCCTATCTTTCGACTCTAGAAAAACGTTAGCTAAACCCACTCAAACCCATCCATTCGTCGTGCAAATGACGTTAGTGCCAAATCAGGTTTTGCCCGTGCAGTCGATCACGTGATCTTGGCATCGAAGTGTTGGTCGTGTTTGCATTGGCCTCAAGAATTGAAAAAAACACTTTTAAACCACAGTTCTAACGGTACTTGAAATGCCACGATTGTCAAATGTGCAACGTGAACGTGCCGTTGGCATGTTGCAAGCGGGAAGATCAGTTATTGACGTCGCAAGAGCAATGGGATGCAGCCGTCGTACTGTGTATGACTTGCGAGGTCGTCTACAACAAACTGGCACCACTTCTGATCGCCCAAGGTCGGGTCGTCCACGTGTGCCGTCACGAGCAGAAGACCGTCAAATCGTCCTACGTCACCTACGTGACAGATTTCTGCCGGCTACACGAACCAGGGCTGAGATGTTTAGAGGTCGACTGTCCTCACAGACCATTCGAAATTGGTTGCGGGCTGCCAGTCTCCATTCTCGACGTCCATATTGTGGGCCAATATTGACGCCGTTTCATCCTCGCTGGAATCAACGTCATGGACTGGCTATCGAGGTCCCCTGACCTTAATCCAATAGAGCACGTTTGGGATGCACTTGGGAGAAGGCTTCGTGGTCTAAGGAACCAACCTCAGAATTTGCAGGAACTTGGCGCTGCCTTGCAAGAGCAATGGCGCAGAATCCCCAACCACGTGTTCACAAGCATCAGGCAGTCGATGTTTGGCAGTGGTGAATGCGCGGGGCGGCCATACACGATATTGAACTGAGAAATTTCGCATTTTGATTCTTGTGACTTGACATTCTGTATACCCATGTTTTGGAACAGCGATGTAACCTAATGGAACTGATTATGGCACTGTCCGTGTATCGAGTACATCACACAGATAATAATAATAATAATAATAATAATATGGACATTTGTAGAGCGCAGTTTAGTAGTAACTCCACACCTATCTCAGCAATGAAATAATAACAATTTAACCATCTTACCATCTCTTGTTCTTTTATAGTGCCCTGAAGAAAGAATGTGAGGTTTCTTTTTTGACTCAGTATATTAGTTTTAGGTTTTTCGTTGGCTATCCCATTAACAAAGCTGTGATAGACTGTTCTATAAAGAGCGGCAATACTTCAATGTTTGTGCAGTTCAACACACAGTTACAGTTCGAATGTTGCTGCTGCAGGCTTTATTCAGTGTCATCCTTGTGGCTGCTAGTATTGACTATGTCTACATGTTGAACAACTGCACCAGAGCCTCATTCTACAGGAGATATGTGAAAGATAATCTCGAGTTTGCTGGGAGTCTCATAGAAGAGATCAACCAGGTTGACATGAGGGCTGCGTGTTTCTCTCAGTGTCTCGGTGTGTAACTTGGTCTTGTACAACCAGCTGACCAGGACTTGCAGGCTGCACTCTGATGCCTTTGAGAATAGTAGTGATGGTGTAAAGGTAACTGGATGGCAGTACTTCGGAGGTGAGTAGACACTATTCTCGGAATTACGGGTTGTTTTACAAAACTAAAATAAATATAGGGATTTATTAAGAAAGTTTAATTCTAAACATGATACATGTTATACTGGGAAGGCAGCTGATTGGGGTTTGGTCTTACTTGTCTCGAATACTCCCGTGCAGGAGTTGACGTCATCAACAGAGAACCACAGAATGCCTGCAACGTCGACATCATCGCCTCCCACGACAATGTCTCCTCCTGTTTTACAGGTGCATCATGGGAAGTGGTGACTGTTAAGTGCCTGACAAGCTACTGTGGCAAGACAAACACATCCTTGGTGCGTTTGACCCTAGGGGTATTATTGAGTGTGACTGACGAGATATTCAAATGAGTAGATAAGCACAGTGTTTTCGTGGCGTCTCAGCTTTATGATGGAGGAATGTAAGTGATCGAAGTCTCACATATATATACCACTCGATCTGACATTTATCGTGTCTGGGTCACGATTCAGTTAAATCTAGAAACCGTATCGGAGTGAATGAAAGAAGAGACGCTGAATCAGCAAACTGTCTAACAGTTAACATTCCATTTTGAAACTGGTGTCTCAGTTCTTGAAGACGACGTTCCAGGTATCGGTATTTCTTCTTCGTGGGTTGTCTTTGGCCTTCGGCATATTGCACCAACGAGGTGTTTAAGTTGAACATTAGCCATTTTGAAATCGAATGTACACTTTCATGCTTCTTCTCATTATATATCCCCATGTAATTAGAGGGGAACTGATCCAGAGCGATTAATGTTTCTCGCCAACAGTCTAATTGCCAAACCAAACTGCAAGCTGGTCGGTATCTGCTCCCTCGACCGTGACGGACACAGGGACTGGGCTTCTGGCCACCTTGACAAAATTTCTTCAACCCAAACAGCGGGACATTAGAAAGGGTGGATGCTCATCAGATGGTGTTATTGGAGAATACCCCCGGTAGTTCCTGTCTGATTGCAATAAAGTATCCCAGCAGTGTATGCTTTTCGGATTTTCTAATGCATAGATGGCATAGTGACTGATCCATTTTGATCTTATTTCTGTGTTTTTGTACCTCGATATTTAATCATGCCATGAAAACATATGATGTATATTACATATTATATTATATTATCACCTTACAAGGGACCATGGGAACTTACAGTACCTTAGCTACCTGCATGGACCCTAGCTGGATTGACTCCTTTCCCTTCAGCTGCTGGCGATTGCAGTCGAAACTGGCCATAATCTAAAATTACATTTTCTTTTATCATGAATGCTTTGGGACTCACGTACCCCCACAGGAGGCCAATAATATTACAATACTTTAACCCGCTATGAGGATACAGCCACTAAAAATCCAAACTAATTTAAACTACCCTTAATATGTGATGTCAGAGTGTTCTTGCCTGATGTGGTAAACTCAAACGTGTTTCTTTAAGAACAGATTTAGCGCATTCTAAACATGGCGGCGATGAGGAGTCTGTTTCTGTTTCTTCGCGTATTGCGAATAATATACAACAAAATATGTTTATTCCTTCACGTCTCAAAATCTTTATTAAAAATGCATCCTCCTGTACTACAAATAATTTAATAAATATGTGATGTACCTATAAAATCGTAACACTTTGAAACATTTTCTTCACCCACGACAGAATCAGTGAACAGCACTATCACCAAGACAAGTACACTTGTGAATCGCGCCTCCCCTCAACACAAAATATCTAAACAGTGCAATGATGAAGCACGTTTGTTTAAACAACTAGAATGGTCTCATATGATGACGAACATCATGTCACAGAAGGGTTTTATTATACGATGAGTTAAATTTACAATAAGTGAGAAGGTATTTTCTTTTCTGTAAGTTAATGATGTTGTTCCTCTATAGACATTGAAAATGAGCGCCCCCATTAGCAGAATTATATCTGTATATTTATTATATTTCCTA
This sequence comes from Haliotis rubra, assembly GCF_003918875.1. Classification (NCBI taxonomy): domain Eukaryota; kingdom Metazoa; phylum Mollusca; class Gastropoda; order Lepetellida; family Haliotidae; genus Haliotis; species Haliotis rubra. The sequence continues at coordinate 53,422 of NW_025765335.1, forward strand.
AATGCTTTTGATTCATGTAAACCTTATCAAGCCCATGCAAGAAAGCGAAAAATCAGGTCCCTTCCTGCATCAGAGCTATCAATTGCCTAATCATACCAGTTCGAATACCACCATGTAAACGTGAAAAGTTTGACTCATGATATACGTTGATGTAATCACTGTCCATGTAGCTGACATATAAGTAACCTTTTTCATAGAGATTACGTAAAACCTTAAAATGTGATCCGGTTATCTTCCTTCCCGTTCCGTTTTTTAACAAATCGAATTCCATGATATTGGAGTTGTCGCTGTAATATATCACGTCTCCATTTTCGCCCAGAGTGAGACCGAGGACTTTGCATGATGTGATTATCAGCTGCATATCTTGCCCATCATATTTGGACGAGTAGATGGATCCAAGGCCACCGACATACACGATTTCTCGCTTTGTATCAAGACAAAGAACGTATGAGATACTCTTACAGGTGATGTTATTGAAATATCTCCCATCAGGTGTCATACTTGTGACGCAAGTATATGGATATATCGTAGCTAGGAACACCAGCTGCTGAGCATCGTCCACTGCAATTGCCAGAGCATAAATCTGTCGCTTTACGGTAACACTGACATTAGTGTGTAATGAGAAGGCTTGGATCGTTTTCGTAAGGAACAAACCCATCAAAACTTGTCGGAATGATGGTACATATGCCATGGCAGTGACATATTTTGGTTTTATATGGGGATATGTTGTAATGGAGCCGTTCAGAAGGTTGAGCGCAGATAATGGCGTTTTCCCACCATCTTTCCAGGGTACAACCAGCAGTCGTGTGTTTTCCTCTGCTCTCACTGTAATGACAGAAATGTGTCTGTTGACTGTTGTTATACAGATGTTGGTTGATCGGCTTACAGAACTGTTGTGCGCGTCCTAACACAGGACGAAAAGGAGTTAATGACAGAGACATTAGGCAAATGATTCTTTTGCTGAATCTTTAATGACACACAATTCAGTATTGGCGCTTTGTTTGAGGGTTATTCACTCTAACCCTCAAACCCACTCACTCAAACATGAGTTATGATAAGGATGTGATTTATAGAGTGAAAGTATTGCTAGACTCACAGGCAATAGAACTGTTCAGAATCATCTTTTGTGCTATAAGTAATAGTGTGTAAAATCTGGGTAGCGTTGTTACTATATAAAATTACACAAATGCGAAGTAGTTTGTCCTTCATGTAACACAACGTCTATCAAAATGTCACTTGAGGAAGAGAAATGCACAGTAGATTAGTTTTACGAATCGTTTCTCATCATCTTACACATACATTCTATTCAAGTGCTTACAAAAGCAAAGAATTAATACTTACGTTTGGTACATCGTAAGCCACTGGATCTGGTAAGAATAAACCTTGATTGTCTATCTTTGCAAAGATCCTTTCTTTGTGATAGGGACCAGAGCCTTTCCTTTGAACATAAACATAAATATCTGAAAATATACCGATTAGTTGTAGTGTTAGAAAGGAATTAAAGAAACGGCATTGTCCTGTTTGTTTGCTAAATGTCATTTCGTCTTATACATGTTTTTATGGTGTGTTTTTATACTCGTCATTACATCTTGAGGCGATGGCATCCTGAAACTCTTGAACTCAACCCGGTTCTGACATTGGATTCAGGTAAAAGCTAAAAATATCCAAACTGAACTCGTATTTACACAACTTCAAATTTTAGTGCAATAATAATTTATATAAATATGTGCATGCTTGACGCCAAAATCGAAGAGGCATCTCCACTCATCTATGGACCATAAGTTATATGGTCATGTTTTCTCCATTCTTCAAGTGAAATAACAAGTCCATTGATATCAATGAAGTAATAATTTGTGAGATATTTATGTCAAGATGCCTTCTGGTATATGTTCAAATACGCTAGTTCTGCGACTATGACCGGACAATGTTTCTTAACAGCAATTTTTCACAGTAACATGTGATACCTTGGTGCAGTTGAGAAAGACGGCCTCCTCCCCAATTGTCTGTGGCGGATATTTTGCACTTGTAGCAATGCAGGCAAATCTCTCTATCAGAAATATGCAAAATGTGCATTCATTGAATTGACCACAGTGATGTTTGCACATTTCACGTCCGAGTGGCTGCCTTTGTTGGTCAAACGTTGCAATGACGACCATGATGAAAACTGTGCAGACTGTTATAAGTGTGAAGTGCCATCCTCTGTATGTAACCATCTTTCTTTATCTCCCTGCTGCAAGCAAATAGTTACATATTGCTCAACTCATTCATTCTGGCAGATATGTGGCTAATAATCAACATGCTTGACAGAAAAATTGAAACTGTATTCCACTTAGATTTCTCTATGATATAACTTCCTGGTATGGCGATCTACCTTCAGTTGTTGACGATCTATAGACCATTTTTATACTGTGTTCTCCTAATTTGAAATCCAGTTTTAGAGAGAGATGCCAGTTTTATCTTTTGACACTGTGATATTCTAGATGATTTTACTGTCCATCGTCGACAGGTTTTTTATAATTTACATGTATTTATGGTGAATTCAAAAGTGTTTAGAGTCGCGATATGACACCACAATGAGCAAATATGTAAATGGCAATAAATCTACGTTCAGTATGGACAGAATGATTGCCTATGTTTCACCTTCGTGGTTTGAACATGTTGTTAATTAACAAGTTTCCTACCCCTTTGCTTTAATCGATAGTTCAGAGAAGCTGATTTTTTCTCTATGGTGCGACTTACAGGCGAGATCACATTTCTATAATGCACAATTCAATTAACATACATGCATTACATCTTTGCAAATGGCATCTGAAATAAGTGTGCAAATACATGTTTATTGGGAATGTGAGTGTGTGAAAACGTTCTGGCTGAAAGTGAAAGAATATATTGAAGATAAATCATCAGAAAATTTTACCCTGACAAAATATACAGTCTTAATTGGCGGATATAATAACGACCTTATGAATCACATACTTCTTGCCAGTAAAAAATATATCCATATATCAAGTATTAAAAAATTATCACTGGATACATTTGTAAAAATATTGAGTGATATCTTCAAGACAGAAAAGTTTATTGCCAGTAAGAATCAAAACATATTACAATTTGACAGAAAATGGTCATCTCTACTACACACATTCCCAGCCTAATGAAGATCCCAATATCTGTAATGCCAACCCATATGAATTTCTGTTCTACGGTGTACAAGTGTTGTTGCATCATGTGCTTTGTATACATGTATCTACTGATTTTGAATGAATGAATAAAATAAAAAATAAAAAATTTAAAAAAAGTGTGCAAATCAGAAACATCAGTAAAATGCAGATGGTGGAGCTCACTGCCTGTGTCTCTCTACTCATAAATGTCTAACATTTTAAAGGCACTGCAGGTCGAAGTAAACCTACATGTGCTGAGGCTATTTGAAATGGTTGGTCACAGAGGTGAAATATTTTTTTGGACACATATTTACACTATTTTCTTTAGAATTACAAACAAATGCGTTAGATTATTGTCCTAGGCCAAATATTAGAAAAGTCCCTGTCTTTTAGGATCTCCCAGCAGTAGTAAAAGCGTTACCAGTAATTGGTATGACAACTCCCATCCTCCAGACATTCTTGTCAATGTGGAACTAGACACAGAATGTACCAGGTTGCTGAAAACAAACAAGGTTTACCCAACTGTTGAAACAGTGTCCACATGTTCATAGACCAACTGCATGAGTATTAACCGCATGGTTTAATGGACGGTGACAAGCACTGGTGTTCAACATGATCAGGATATGCAGTATGGGTGATAAGGCCTGGTGTATCATATTACCTGATAATGATGTTATCTCTACATTTGGCCTAGGAGTAATTAGACCTGTCACGGACTGGGACATGAATCCAATGCTATTGCTAAAGACCGATCAATATATTGTAGTTCGATTGTTTATTGTCCCTAGTATGGTGATCTACCTTCAGTTGGTGGTGATCTATAGCCTGTTTTTTAACTTGTATTATCCTAATAGTGCTATTGGTTTTAAATCTAATTGTGATATTCTAGTTGTTTTACTGTCCTTCGATGACAGGTTTTATAATATACACATATTCCATTTCAATGTTAAATGTTCTTGTCACGTTATGGCTGAAATATTGCTGATGTGACGTTAAATATTAACTCACTCACTAGTTGTTTTACTGTCCTTCGATGACAGGTTTTATAATATACACATATTCCATTTCAATGTTAAATGTTCTTGTCACGTTATGGCTGAAATATTGCTGATGTGACGTTAAATATTTAATCACTCACTCACTCACTCTATTCTGGCACCCGTGAAGAGCCACCTCGTCGTGGTGGGTGCTGGGTAACGCTAAGCGCTCTTCGACCCCCCGTTGTGTACCCCGGGGGTATATTTGGTCCACCACCCTGTTTGCCGTGCTTGCGCCCCTGTGTCGGTGGAGGACGGGATTCTGGTGGTTGAGGGAACTGGAGCCAGGAACAGTGTTCCTTTTGCCCAACACACCACTTCGGCCCTTACTTCACCAAGACGGGTGGTAGAATGGGCCCGGTTCAACCAATCGGCTGGTCATGCCAAGCCCTGTGCATTCTATTTTATATTGCACAAATTTGATTTATTTACATGATCCTGTTTTGGGCATTGGAAAAAAAAGATTTCACACATTTTGAATTGACTTTAAATTAGAACGATTGTTCCTTTTGCCTAGAGTCGTATGCCCAGAAGGCGTAGGCTCATGGGCCAATTCAGTGGGATAATTAAACTTTTAGTTTTTCTGCTGGAGTATATCATCCGTGTATCCTTGGTGCTGCAAGTTGGATATCCAATGCTATGTTTTTAGCATTGTCTTTATGATACTCCATGGCGGGTGGGGAGCTCGGATGATGAACCTTCTACGCTAACTATGGACTACCAAAACCCCCCAAAACGAAACAAACGTCAATTGGACAGTGATGATGACGACCAACGACCGTCTACCTCAATAGAATACTGGCCACGATTTTTAGTTCTCGAGACTCTTGACAAATCTCCTTTAAAATTGAACCCTTTTGCAGTGTCAAAGGGTGTACATGGTGAGGTCCGCAATATCAAACGATTGCGCTCAGGCTCTTTGCTCATCGAATGCAGCAGGAAACAGCAATCAACAAATTTGATGGCAACTCAGCTGTTTGTTGGAATACCGGTTTCGGTATCTCCACATAGAACCTCGAACACAAGCAAAGGAATCGTCAGAGACCGGGATCAACTATTTGCAGATATGAGTGAATTAGACATAGTCTCTGAAATGAAAGAACAAGGAGTGACGTTTGTGAAACGATTCACAACACGGAAAAACTCTGAGATAAACCCACAAACACTTACCTATTCCATTTTTCTTATCCAACTGCTCCCAAATCAATTAAAGCAGGGTATTGTCATCTCAACGTTGTTATTTATATTCCCAACCCACTGAGATGTTTCAAATGCCGAAAGTATGGTCATGGTGTAACAACTGCACAAATTCTATTACATGCGCTCACTGCAGCCAAAACATCCATGTTACTGAAGATAGTGATAACAACTTTAAACAAGGCACTAACTGCTTTGGTACTCATTCATCTTTTTCAAAAGAATGTCCAATCTGGAAACAACAAATGGAAATTAGTAAGATTAAATTCACAAGGAATATTAGTTTTGTTGATGCCAAAAAACTTGTTGTTCACACACCAGAACCAAATGAGTCCTATGCTTCAGTTACGAGATCCGGAACACATCAAAATGTAACTTGAACTGTGTCCACTTCATCAACACAATGCCAAACTAATTTGACATGGGTTGACTCTGATGCACCCGAACTCTACTCTCCTGACCAGTCAACGCAAACCGTTGTATCAACATCCACAACTGCTAGAGCAGAAGCTGAATCTCGGCCATCTTCCCAGGAACAATCTTCATCACAGTCTACTTCCAAACTTCCATCTGGAATTAATGGGAAGCAAGTATCGAAACATAAAAACAAACCAATAAACGAATCTTCAAAAAAATACCGTAGTGGCAGAGCCTCAAAAGGGACAGAAGACAAAATCCAAATGTACAATAAGTTTGGATCTCTCGAAGACATGGATATCTCTGAAAACATCTAGTACAGGGCTCATAGCTTGTCGCCCCCAAAAAAGACAAGGGGTAGATCCCTAATCAACCCACCAAAGACATAGTTTCTTCACGTATTGCCCAATGGAATTGTAGAGGACTAAAGACCAACTTCAATGAATTACAGCTATTGATTCAGGATTTACAACAATCAGCTTTCTGCTTACAGGAAACCTACCTGAAGCAGGCGGACAATTGTAATTTACGTCTGTTCATTGGATATTATTCTTGTTCTCCTCCGGGTGACAGGGGCACCCGTGAAGAGCCACCTCCTCGTGGTGGGTGCTGGGTAACGCTAAGCGCCCTTCGAACCCCCGTTGTGGACCCGGGGGTATATTTGGTCCACCAACCCGTTTGCCATGGGTTGCGCCCCTGTGTCGGTAGAGAAAGGGATTCTGGTGGTTAAGGGCACTGGTTCCAGGAACAGTGTTCCTTTGCCCAACACACCACTTCGGCCCTGACTTCACGTAGACGGTTGGTTGAATGGGCCCGGTTCAACCAATCGGCTGGTCATCCCAAGCCCTGTGTATGTATATTGTGATGCACAAATTTCTGAAACTGTTTAAAATTTATCATATGTCTTGGCTGCATGATTATATCTTTAAATTCCAAATGAGTCACTTCAATTTTGTAATTTGCCTAGAGTCTTTTGCGCAGAAGGCGGTGGCTCATGGGTCAATCCGGTGGAAAAATTATTATTTTAGTTTTTCTGCTTGAGTATATCATCCGAGTATCCTTGGTGCTGCAAGTTGGAGACCCACTTGTTTTTAGCATTGTCTTCATGATACTCCGTGGTGGGTGGGGAGCTCGGATGATGAACCTTTATACACTAACCATGGCTTCCGAAACCCCTATTACGAAAAAGAAATGTCCTCTTGACACAGATCCACATGTTAATGACCAACGACCGTCCACGTCTATTGAATACTGGCCACGTTTTATAGTGCTTGAGACTGTTGACAAGACTCCTTTAAAGCTGAACCCTTTTGCCGTTTCAAAAGGCATACAAGGCATAGCAGGAGATGTAAAACAGGTTAAACGTTTGCGGACAGGTTCTCTACTTGTTGAATGCAGTAAGAGACAACAGGCAAACAACCTCCCGTCAACTAAATCTTTTGTCGGCATTCCTGTATCAGTCTCGGCTCACCGAACGCTTAACACCAGCAAGGGTATTGTGAGAGACCGAGACCGACTGTTTGCTGATATGCTAGAAATTGATATTGCATCAGAGATGAAGGAACAAGGTGTGCTATACGTAAAACGTTTCACTGTCCGAAAGAACAATGAGATCCAACAAACGAACACCTACTTGTTTTCATTCTCCACTCCAACTGCTCCTACTTCCATATAGGCTGGTTACTGTCAAATCAAAGTGGATACGTACATTCCGAATCCACTGAGATGTTTCAAGTGCCAGAAATATGGCCATGGTGTAAATACTTGCACATTGTCTGTTATGTGTGCTCACTGTGGTGAGAAGACACACACAACAGAAGATTGTGAAAGTAATTATAAGAAATGCACAAATTGTTCTGGAGACCATTCCTCTTTCTCTAAAGACTGCCCAATTTGGAAGCTACAGATGGAGATAAATCCATCTCCAGACTCCATCTGAGGCAACTCTTAAAGTAACTACATCATCTTCAAGCTGCCAAACAAATTTGACTTGGGTGAAAACCACTTCTCCACAGATTATTTCCACTGCAATATCGATTCAAACAGTAGAGTCACTTCCTGACAGGTCCGACAGTCAACCAGAGCCAGATCATGATCATGGTACATCATCTCTGTCTACCACTCACTCTAAATTGCAATCTCATGTACATCACATTACTAAAGGCAAGAATAAACCTAAGCCTGATTATTCGAAAGAACATAGTGGCAGAACCCCAAAAGGGTCTGAAAATAAAATTAACCTTTACAACAAATATGGATTACTTGAGGACATGGACGTGTCCGAAAATGTCCATTCTAGGGCACAAAGCTTGTCGCCCTCCAAAACAGTGCGGGGTAGATCCCCAATAAATCCCCCGAAAAGATAGTTTATTCCAACAACATCGTACAGTGGAATTGCAGAGGACTACGGCATAATTACAATGAGTTATAGTTATTAGTCCAGGATTGTATGCCGTCGGCATTTTGTCTTCAGGAGACTTATTTAAAACAGACAGATCCTTTTGACCTACGTCATTTCAATGCTTATCATTATTTCTCACCTCCAGGTGACAGGGCCACTGGAGGATCTTCAATCCTAGTCAAACAGTCTGTTATCCATAGCCCTATTACACTTACTTTCAATCTTCAAGCAGTTGCAGTGCGACTCACTTTACACGTTGCATTTACATTATGCTCTTTGTATATCTCACCGTCTTCAGTCATTCAGAAGACTGATCTTCAAACTCTCTATGACCAACTACCAAAACCCTGTATTATTATGGGAGACTTCAATGGTCACAACCCATTTTGGGGTGGTACAACTACTAATGCCAAAGGTAAACTGTTAGAAGAGTTCTGTTCAGATAATGATTTATGCATATACAATGACGGTTCCAACACCTATTTACATCCTGGCACTGGAACTTATTTGGCTCTTGATTTATCAATCACGGATTCAAACCTACTCAATGAATTTGAATGGTCAGTTCACGATTACCTCTGCGGAAGTGACCATTTTCCTACAATTCTAACATCCGTTAACCCTTCTGATATTACCCCATCTTCAAGATGGAATTTTAAGAAGGCTAACTGGCCTTTCTATCAAACTTTGTGTTGTAACAGACTTAAACCTGAACTTTTTATAGAAAGTCCTGATCCTATTAAGGCTTTCTCTGATGAACTAATTAACATTGCTGATGAGTGTATCCCCAAATCCTCTGCAATTCCACACATACGAAAACCATGGTTCAACAAGGAGTGCAAACAGGCTCGGAAGGCACGGAAGAAAGCTGAGAATTATTTCCGTCGCCATCCTATGGTCCATAATTTGAATACATTTAAAATGTTAAATGCTAAGGCACGGCGTACCTTCAAGCAAAGTAAACGTCAATCCTGGCGAAAATATGTATCAAACATAAATTCACGAACGCCGATATCTAAGGTATGGAACATGATTCAGAAAATAAAAGGGAAGGGCTCTCAATCTAGCATTAAGCATCTCAAAGACAGAGACGAATTATTAACTAGTAAAACTGATATAGCAAATAAACTTGGAGAAACATTCTTCTTCTTCGAATTATATCCCCCAATTTCAAAACTATAAAATGCAACAGGAAAAGAAAACTATTAATTTCATTTCAGATAATGGGGAAGATTATTATGAAATATTTTCTATTCATGAGCTACATACTGCTTTTGATCAAGCTCATGATACGGCTACAGGTGCCGATAGCATACATTATCAGCTCCTTAAACACTTACCGGATTCATGCTTAGAAACCCTTTTAAACATTTTTGATGATATTTGGACTTCTGGACAATTTGCTTCTTCATGGCGCGATGCTTTTATTGTACCCATCCCTAAACCTGGACGTGATCGTACTGATCCTTCGAATTATCGACCAATCTCATTAACGAGCTGCGTTTGCAAGACCATGGAGCGCATGATAAATAATCGACTTCTGTGGTACCTGGAAACTAATAACCTTATAACAGACATTCAATGTGGTTTCCGTAAAAACAGAAGTACTATCGATCATTTAGTGCATTTAGAATCCTTTGTTAATAATGCCATTATTAAAAAACAACATGCAGTGTCGATCTTCTTCGATTTAGATGACACCACATGGAAACATGGTATTTTAAGAGATTTACACGATTTTGGATTGAGAGGCCGTTTGCCTCTTTTTATATCACAGTTTTTAACGGACAGGCAATTTCAAGTTCGCGTAGGTTCTACCCTGTCTGATTGTTACAATCAGGATCAGCGTGTCCCACAAGGCAGTATTTTATCTGTCACACTCTTTAGTATTAAAATAAATAGTCTTTCAAAGGTTTTAAGTGATTCAATCGATGGATCTCTTTTCGTGGGTGATTTTAATATTTCTTGCCGTGGTAAAAACATGCGAACTATTGAGAGACAATAACAAATTTGTCTCAACAAAATTCATAAATGGTGTCTTGAAAACGGGTTTAAATTTTCGAAATCCAAAACCAATTGTCTACATTTTTGTAGGATATACAAACCCCATAAAGATCCTGACTTATCATTAAATGGCACACCCATCAAAGTTGTCAAGGAAGCTTATTTCCTTGGTCTCATCTTTGATTCGAATTTAACCTTTCTTCCACATATCAAACATCTAAAAGCCAAATGCCTGAAGGAACTCGACTTGTTGAAAGTCGTTTCCAGTTCAAAGTGGGGAGGGGACCAAACCACCCTCCTTCATTTGTATAGGTCACTGGTCCGATCAAAACTTGATTACGGCTCTATCGTATATGGCGGGGCATGTAAAAGCAACCTCAAACTACTTGATTCTATCCATCACCAGGGTCTAAGACTTTGTCTTGGGTCTTTCAGAACCTCTCCCATTGACAGTCTGAGGCCGATGAGCCATCTTTAAAACTTCGCAGTATCAAATTGTCCCTCTAATATATCACAAAGTTATATTCTAATGAATCCAATCCTGCTCACACTTGCATTTTTAATCCTCTTTATGAGGATTTGTATAATTAATAACCTTCACTTTTTCCACCTCTTGGGATAAGAATCCAACAATATATTTCTGCTGTTGGCATTGAGTTGGAGAATATAACTCCTCCCCGTCTTCTTTGTTCTCCTCCTTGGCAATTAGTGAGGCCACAAGTTGACCTAACACTGACAAAGTTTAAAAAATCCGAAACTAACGAATTACAGTATAAACAAGAATATAATCAATTAAAGAATAAATATAATACATACAAATCCTTATTTACAGATGGGTCCAAGGATGGTGGCGCGGTAGCATGTGCCACTGTCATTGGATCCAAAACAATATCTTCTCGACTACCAAATAATAGCTCTATTTTCACAGCAGAAGCTAACGCCATATTAACAGCTCTTAAATATATTAATCAACACCGTAAATGTAAGCAATACATCATCTTTTCCGATTCTCTTTCTTGTCTTCAGGCTATTAAAAATCTTTCTTGTAAACATCCACTTTTATTAGAAATTATTGAATTGTATAATGAGCTTGCTACTGGCCAATGCGACATCGTCTTTTGTTGGTTACCCAGCCACGTTGGTATTTCTGGGAATACACTGGCTGAACCTGCTGCCAAGGCAGCACTCAACAAATCTGTGATACCACTTCTGATCCCATACTCTGATTACAAAGCTGCTATTAGATCTTATATCCGTGATCTGATGCAAAAGAAGTGGGACACCCAAGTAGGTATCAATAATTACATGCAATAAAACCAACTATCGGTTACATCTACTTGGGTTGTCAGTACTGATTTGAAGAGGTCATCATACGAGGATGTCGTATTGGCCACACAAGATATACTCATGAGTACCTTTTAAAAGGTGTCCTGCTTGACTATGTTGAATATTCTTCCACAAGGGATATCTATTTCACATCCCAAACTATGAAGGATCGTTTTAGTAATATAAGTTCTCATGTATTTATTGCATTTAAAAAAAATAGACATGTTTACTGATTTGTAAATATATACATATTTTATTATTGGTAGTTTATATTAGTAACTGAGATTGTTAGTGGCTGTACCCTCAAAGGGGGTTGAAGTAGCTTAAAATTATTTTCCTCCTGAGAGGGTACGTATGTCCCAAAAACTTTCAAAGCAATATTTTCTCGTACCAAGTTTTTAAACGTAGTATTTTTGCTGTTTTAAATTTCGGCTAAATTTTCCTACAAACGCCAGCGGCTGAAGGGATGGTGTAAACCAAGCTAGGATCCATGCAGGTAGCAAAAGTAATGTAAGTCCCCATGGCTCCTAGTATGGTGATCTACATTCAGTTGTTGGCGATCTATAGCCCGTGCTTTATATTGTATTGTCTTTTTTAATTGGAATGTTTTAGCTTTGTTCGCTAGTTTTATTATACCTGTGATTATCTAGTATTTTTACTGTCCATCGTCGACAGGTTTTAATCTTCAAAATATTTTCGCTTTTTATTGTATAAATTGTTTTCGTCACGATATGGCTGAGATATTGCCGATGTGACGTTAAATATTAACTCACTCACTCACTCATTTAAATACAAAAATACATCCAGAATGCACAACAAGAGAAGACCAGTATTATGTCGTAAAGGTAAATGATCGATTCTCTCAGGGTTCCGCAAGGTAGAAATAGTTTTTACCCATTTACAATGCAAGATCAAAATGAAAGAAGAGATTTTCAAAACAAGAGGAGAAATACGTCACTTATTAAACTAAAACATGCAGCATTCATATCGTTCGTTTTGCAACGTACCTACAATTCTCGAAGAAGTCTTCTCCTTTTGTAGTTTGTTCCTCTGTGTGAATTTCCTGTCCTCGAAAAGCAATTTATTCCACAGCCAAGAGAATGCTTCATTGCACTAAAAGGCTTGTATGGAAAGTATTCTGCACATCACTGACAATACAAATATACGGCGTTAAGATAGAACAACTGACATGAGAAAACCATTCATCTTTAAACAAAACATGGATTTCAGGGGGTTTTTTCGCCTGGCTTTTTTGTGCTCTTTTGGTTTTTGGAACGTACACGACCCTGTGAAAATATGGATCGGTAAATGTATGTTTCTCTGAAACGTTACGCTTTAACTGTCTGTCTTTATATTTAACTGTCTATGTTTAACTGTCTGTCTTTCAGAGATCTCCATGACATGATTAACTGTTCATGTGAATGTTTGTTTGAAATAACGCCAGTGGAGGAAAATGTGGTAAACTGGTCACGTGTCATTGCATTCATTTACCAATAAAGGTAAAGAAATAGTCCACGCCCACGAATGGGCACCGTTCATCACTGGAGGTGAATCATATCTCAAGTTAAGGGAACTCACTTTCTGCATACCTGTATTATATTCATAGGCACTTCGGCGTCATTGGTGCATATTCTGGATCACCCTTCGAGGATTGACCCTGAATAGGATGAAAAGACAAAAACAGACTTTCAGGTCCTGAAAACTCGGCCCCTTTTCCCTCCCTCGCCTGGGTTACAAAATCCATTGTCTTCAGGTTTACCAACTCACAAACCAGGCAGACACAACTGGTTATAGTATGAACATGGACATTATAAGTATGTTCCTGTGCTTGCAAATTAAAATACTGGTGATAGGCAACAACTGAACCTCTCTACTGACACAAATCACAGCTAAACCAACTGACACACGTGTGTCACTGTGCGTGATTCTGTTATAGACGTTGGGCGTCTCAGTTGCGTTGTGGTCAAGTTGGATTGTTAAGAGTGGTTCGACTTTATTTATTATTCAAATCATCGCCACGATACGGCTGCAATATTGCCGATGTGACGTTAAATTTTAACTCACTCACTCCCTCACTGGATCACCCTTCGAGGACTGACCCTGAATGGGATGAAAAGACAAAAACATTCAGGTCCTGAAAACCCGCTCTCTTCTTCTTCTCTCTCAATCTTCATGTCTTCAGGTGGCATTACCAGCTCGAAAATCAGAAAGACACACCCCTTGGATGTAAGCACATGGGCATTACTTATTTGGCTGTCCGTGCAAATTGAAATACTAGTGATAAGTAACAATTGAGCCTCTCTACTGACCCGAGTCACAGCTCAACCAACTGAAAGAGGGTGTCACTATGTATGATTCTGTTATAGGCGTTGGGCCTCCCAGCTGTATTGTGGTCATGTTGGATGGTTCGTTAATCCATTAATGTCATCTGTGATTGATGTCGGAGGACACGCAGAAAACCCCCCGCAGTAACAGATACAAACACACAGACACAGACACGCAGTGACAGACACAGGCACGCAGTAACAGATACAGACACGCAGACACAGACACTAAGCAACAGATACAGAGATGCAGAGACAAACACGCAGTAACAGACGCAGGCATTGAGTAACAGATATAGACACGCAGTAACAGATACAGACACGCAGAAACAGATACAGACAGTAAGAGACACACACATACACAAACACGCAGTAACAGATACAGACACGAAGTAACAGATACAGAGAGCAACAGACACATACAGCCACAAACACGTAGTAACAGGTACAGACACGCTGTAACAGATACACACACGCAGTAACAGGCACAGAAACATAGTAACAAATACAGACACGCAGACACAAAAAACGCAGTAACAGACAGGCACGCAGTAACAGTTACAGACACGCAGTAACAGACACGCAGTAACAGATATAGACACGAAGTAACAGGCACTCAGTAAGAGATACAGACAAGCAGTAACAGATACAGACAAGCATACACAGACACGCAGTAACAGACACAGACAGACGAAGACACGCAGTAACAGATACAGACACAAAGTAACAGATACAGACACGAAGTAACAGATACAGACCCGTAGACACAGACACACAGTAACAGACACAGGCACGCAGTAACAGGCACAGGCACGCAGTAACAGATGCAGACACGAACTAACAGATACAGACACGAAGTAACAGACACATAGACACAAACACGCAATAACAGGTACAGACACGCAGTAGCAGATACAGACAGTAACAGACACACACAGCCACAAACACGTAGAAACAGGTACAGACGCTGTAACAGATACACACGCGCAGTAACAGGCACAGAAACGTAGTAACATACACAGACACGCAGACACAAAACACCGCAGTTACAGACATAGGCACACAGTAACAGTTACAGACACGCAGTAACAGACACGCAGTAACAGATATAGACACGAAGTAACAGATACAGACACGTAGACACAGGCACACGGTAACAGGCACAAACACGCAGTAACAGACATGCAGTAACAGATACAGACACGTAGACACAGACACACAGTAACAAGCACAAACACGCAGTAACAGACACAGGCACAGACTTGCAGTAACACATACAAACAAACACGCAGTAACAGATACAGACACGCAGTAACAGATACATCCAGTAAGAGACATACACAAACACAAACACGCAGTAACAGATACAGAGAGTAACAGACACACAGAAACAAACACGCAGTCACAGGTACAGACACAAAGTAACAGATACAGACACGAAGTAACAGATACAGACACGTAGACACAGACACAGTAACAGACACAGGCACGCAGACAGAGACACGTAGTGACAGACAAAGGCGCGCAGTAACAGATACAGACACGCAGTAACAGATACGGACAGTAAGAGACACACACAGACACAAACACGCAGTAACAGATTCAAACACTGTAACAGATACACACACGCAGTAAGAGACACACACAGACAAAAAACACGCAGTAACAGATAGTGAAACAGTAGCAGATACAGACACGCAGACACAGACACGCAGTAACAGATACAGACACGCAGGCACAGACACGCAGTAACAGATACAGACACGCAGACACAGATACAGACACGTAGACACAGACACGCAGTAACAGATACAGACACGCAGTAACAGATACAGACAAGCAGACACAGACACGCAGTAACAGATACAGACACGCAGAAACAGAAACACACAAACACAAGCACGCAGTATCAGATACAGACACGCAGTAACAGATACAGACAGTAAGAAACACACAGAGACACAAACACGCAGTAACAGGTACAAACACGCAGAAACAGATACAGACACGCAGACACAGACACACAGATACAGACAAGCAGGCACAAACACGCATTAACAGACAGACAAGCAGTGACAGACACAGGCACGGAGTAACAGATACAGGCACGCAGTAACAGATACAGACAGTAAGAGACATACACAAACACGCATTAACAGATACAGACACGCTGTAACAGATACAGACACGCAGAAGCAGATACAGACACGCAGACAGACACGCTGTAACAGATATAGACGCGAAGTATCATGCACTCAGTAAGAGGTGCAGACAAGCAGTAACAGCTACAGACCAGCAGACATAGTCACGCAGTAACAGATACAGACAGACACAGACACGCAGTAACAGATACAGACAGACACAGACACGCAGTAACAGACACATGCAAGCAGACACAGACACGCAGTAACAGATACAGACACGCAGTAACAGACACACACAGCAACAAACACGTAGTAACAGGTACAGACACGCTGTAACAGATACACACACGCAGTAACAGACACAGAAACGTAGTAACAGATACAGACACGCAGACAGAAACACGCACTAACAAACAGGCACGCAGTAACCGTTACAGACATGCAGTAGCAGATACAGACACGCAGTAGCAGATACAGACACGCAGAGACAGACACAGTAACAGATACAGACAAACAGGCACGCAGTAACAGATACAGACACGCAATAACAGATACAGATAAGCAGACACAGATATGTAGTGACAGATACAAACAGACACACACACAGTAACAGATACAGACACGCAGTAACAGATACACAGAAACACAAACACGCAGTAACAGATACAGATTCGCAGTAACAGATACAGACAGTAAGATACACACACAGACACAAACACGCAGTAGCAGATATATACACACAGTAATAGATAAAGACACGCTGTAACAGATACAGACACGCAGTAACACACACACAAAGACACTAACACGCAGTAAGAGATACAGACACGCAGTAAGAGATACAGACAGTAACAGCCACACACAGCCACAAACACGTAGTAACAGGTACAGACACGCTGTAACAGATACAGACAGTAACAGACACACAGACACAAACACGCAGTAACAGGTACAGAAACGCTGTAACAGATACATACTCGCAGTAACGGACACACAGACACAAACACGCAGTAACAGATACAGACACGCAGTAGCAGATACTGACAGTAACAGACGCACACAGCCACAAACACGCAGTAACAGACACAGAAACGTAGAAACTGATAGACACGCTGACACAAACACGCAGTAACAGACACAGACACGCAGTAACAGATTTATGCACTCAATAAGAGATACAGACAAGCAGTAACAGACACGCAGTAACAGATGCAGACAGACACAGATACGCAGTAAAAGATACAGACACGCAGTAACAGATACAGACACGAAGTAACAGATACAGACCCGTAGACACACAGTAACAGACAGAGGCAGACAGTAACAGACACAGGCACGCAGTAACAGATACATACACAAAGTAACAGATACAGACACGCAGTAACAGATACACACACGTAGACACAGACACACAGTAACAGGCCCAAACATGCAGTAACAGGCACGGAGTAACAGATACAGACACGCAGTAACACATACAAACAAACACGCAGTAACAGATACAAACAAATACGCAGTAACAGATACAGACAGTAAGAGACACACACATACAAAATCACGCAGTAACAGATACAGACAGTAACAGACACACTGACACAAACACGCAGTAACAGGTACAGACACGAAGTAAAAGATACAGACACGAAGTAACACATACAGACATGTAGACACAGACACAGTAACAGACACAGGAACGCAGACACAGACACGCAGTGACAGACACAGGCACGCAGTAACAGATACAGACACGCAGTAACAGATACAAACACAAACACGCAGTAACAGATACAGACAGTAAGAGACAGACACAAACACGCAGTAACAGATACAGACATGGTGTAACAGTTACAGACAATAACAGACACACAGACACAAACACGCAGTAACGGGTACAGACACGCTGTAACAGACACAGACACGCAGTAAGAGGCACACACAGACACAGACACGCAGTAACAGATACAGACACGCAGTAACAAACAGAGACAGTAACAGACACCCACAGCCACAAACACGCAGTAACAGATACAGACACGCAGTAACAGACACAGAAACGTAGTAACAGATACAGACAAGCAGACACAGACACGCAGTAACAGATACAGACAAGCAGACACAGACACGCAGTAACAGATACAGACACGCAATAACAAACACGCAGACACGGACACGAAGTAACAGACACGCAGTAACAGATGCAGTCAAGAAGCAACAGACAGGCAGTGACAGATACAGGCACGCAGACACAGACACGCAGTAACAGATACAGACAAGCATCGAAACATCACTGTGTGGAAGTTGGAGCGACCAAAGTGAGTATGCTAAGATTTAACGTCACATCGGCAATATCTCAGCCATATCGTGACGAGAACAATGTCATTCATATCAATATAAAAAAACAATAAAATTAGAAAATAAAAACCTGTCATCTAAGGACAGTAGAAATACTAGAATATCACAGCTCTTAAATTAAAACCAGTGCGCTATCATAAAAATATCACTATAGACAATACAATATAAAACTGGGCTATAGATCACCAGCAACCGAAGGTAGATCACCATACTAAGGACCATGAGCGACCAAAGTAAATACTGTGAGTTATTTATATTTTAACTCAGCCACAACATGACGAGCATGTAAGGAATCCGCAGCTTTTACATTGACAAAAGGTCGTCACAGCAAAATTCGACACAATGGTTTTGTACTAATAAACAAACAACTAAACACACATATAAATGCACAGACAATACAGTTTCCTACCTGTACCCGATTTATCAGTATTCTGAAGTTCTCTAAAATAACGATTCAGTGTCAAAGACAAGTTTGTCTATTCAAAAACTCGACTATTTAAAGTATGTGTGTGAGTGTGTGAGTTAAAATTTTAAGTCACATCGACAGTATTTCAGCAATATGGGGATTATATCAAGTTATAGTTTAAAAATAATTAAAGGTAAATTATAAAACACCTGTCAACCAAGGACAGTAAAACAACTAGTTCATCACAGATTTAAATTTAAAACTACTGATTAATTTTAAGACATTTTAACCATACATGACAAGACAATATAAACAGACTATAAACAATTGAAGGTAGAACACCCTACTAGGGACAATTATGTGTATGTCTGTTTTGGTATGTTTATGTGTCTGTCTCTGTGCATGCTTGTGTCTGTGGTTGTGTGCATACGTGTATGTTATGATTGACTGAGTGGTTAGTTGTGTATTTGACTCCATGACTTGATGCAGGGGCGGTGTGGTAGCCTAGTGGTTAAGGCGTTCGCTCGTCACGCCGAAGACCTGGGTTCGATTCCCCATATGGGTACAATGTGTGAAGCCCATTTAAGGTGTCCCTGCCGTGATATTGCTGGAATATTGCCAAAGGTGCCGTAAAACTAAACTAAACTTACTCACTCATTCACTCACTTAATGCATGATACACATAATAACAAAAACGCAATTCTTTTACGTTTCAATATATTTTGTGAGATTAATACTGCAGTATTTCAATTAAATTTAACATACACTTACAACAGCGTTTCACCTACGACAGATTCAGAGAAACTATCAAACAAACTCTACTCAAAATAAATTTACAGTGTAAGGCTTCAGCAGGTTTGTTTAAACAATGGAAATGGCCTAATATGATGAGGAATATCATACAACAGAAGGGTTTTACAATACTAGGACTTCCATTAACCAATAAATGAGAAGAATGTTTTATTAGTCACCTGGAAGGTGCGGATACTGTTCTCGTATACACTCCTGAAAAAACAACTCCCTGATGAACAGAAGGATGTATAACATAAGGATATGCACATTTAAAATATCTACTCGTTGTCCACAGAACCCACACATTAATAACCTTTATTGTAGTTAATATGTGAAGCCAGAAAATAGGATCCGGTTGTCTTACATCGATTTTAAACGATTGGCCTCATATAATGAGGAATATGGTGCTACAGAAAGGTTTAAGGGGAAGATAAATTCCATTCACAAATACGTAAGAAGGTATTGTCACTTCGGTGAGGTGCTAACATTGTTCCTCCATACTCATTTCATAGCAACGCCCTGACAAACATAGCTGATGTATGTATTTAGAATAATTTAGATTTATAAAAAAGCAATTCTTTCATGTGAACCTGATAAGTTTGATGAAACAAAGATGTTAGTCAGGCACTTTCTGGCAATAAAGCTATTAATTGCTTAGTTCGACCAGTAGGATTAGCTTCCCTTAAACGGGTATAATGTAACCCATGCCACAAGTGGATATATTTGTTCCCCTTAGAGCTAATATATAAGTCACCATTATTATAGAGAATACAAAAAAACCTTAAAATGTGACCCTGTTATCTTCCTTCCCGTTCCGTTTTTGAACAACTCGAATTCCATGATATTGGAGTTGTCGTTGTATTATATCACGTCTCCTCTTTCACACAGTGTGAGACCGTGGACATTGTGTGATGTGGTTATCAACTGCCTACCATGCCCATCATATTTGATAGATTTAGGGCCACCGACATACACGATTTCTCGCTTTGTATCAAGACAAAGAACGTATACTCTAATCTGACAGGTGATGTTATTGAAATATCTCCCATCAGGTGTCATACTCGTGACGCAAGTATATGAATATATCGTAGCTAGGAACACCAGCTGCTGAACATCGTCCACTGCAATTGCCAGAGCATAAATCTGTCGCCTTACGGTAACACTGACATTAGTGTGTAATGAGAAGGCTTGGATGTTCTTCGGTCTGAAAGTAGCCACCAAAACCTGTCGCAATGTTGCTACATATCCCACGGCGGTGACAAGTCGTAGTTTTATATGGTGATATGTTGTAATAGAGCTGTTCAGAAGGTTGAACGCATGTAATGGTGTCTTGGAACTGTTTTTGGCGGGGACAACCAGTAGTCGTGTGTTTTCCTCAGTTCCCACTGTAACAATTACAAACTGTGTCTGTTGACTGTTGATATACAGGTGCTGGTTGATCGGCTTACAGACAACTCTGTTTTGTGCGAGCGCTAATAACAGGGACGGTATGCAGCTGCTTCTTTTGCTTAACCTTTAAGGACACAAGTCAGTGTTGGTATTTAGTTTAACATGGATTACTCCCTCTAACCTTTAAACAAGCTTACTGAGGCAACCTATAGAGCGTGAATCTATTCAAAGCTGTTCAGAATCACCTTTATAAATTACATAAATAATACTATTTAGAGCTATGTTACTATACACAAGTGCAATTATAGTTTGTCCATCATGTAACATATAGCATGTATCAAATCTATCAATGCGTTACCCAGACACTCAAGCCCCTTCTTTCAGGCTACGAGTTTACAGTGAGGTTATTATTCATTGAGTCAAATTTATGATGCATAAACCGATAGACTTAAATAGTGGGAAACTGATCAGAATCACCTGTGTTGATATAAGAGTCATTCTCAAAAGATGCAGCTTTTTCCCGTATCAGGATTAAAACCTCAATAAAACCGTCAAATGTTATCAGTGTGTTAAAAATCTGATTTCCCCTCCATTGCCAATATCTAATCTTACCTGGGAATTTTTTATCACAAACAAAAAGATAAAATAATGTTTATTTTTTCCTTTTTTCTAACAAGGGACATGCATTTTGTCATGTATCCAGGTGCAAAAACCAAACATCATGTGTCTGTGAGGTTATTATTCATTGAGTCAAATTTATGATGCATAAACTGATAGACTTAAATAGTGGGAAACTGTTCACCTGTGTTGATATAAATGATAGTATTAGATTCACCTTAGTAGCTATGTTGCTGTAAAAAAAGTGCATAAACCTGAGCACAGTAGACATCGCACAATTACAATGGTACATTTTCTTAAGGAAAACAATTAATGAACACTTACGCTTTATACATCGAAAGCCATTTGATCTGATCAGAATAATCCATGATTGTCTATCTTTGCACATATCCTTTCTTTGTGAAATCGACCCAAGTCGTTCCTTTGGACAGACACATAAAAATTAGTATTGAATTCTTAGTTTTACACCTATTGCTTTTAATGTTACAGAGAAAAGTCATGATCCGGGTAGTTTGCTAAATGGCAGCTCATTCCATACAGACAAGAGAAAGCTGTTATTACATCTTGCGGTTATGGTGTCCAAATAGCTATTGAATTGCACCTTGTGTTGACAGTGTCTTCTGATAAAAGCTCTCAATATTTCAAATGTAACTCGTTTACCTTTTACAGAATATAAAATTGAATACAACCAAAATATGTAAATATGCCCATAAAAACGCCAGTATCTAAGTGGGAGCTCCTTTGAACTTAACTGGATGAAAAGTACAAATAACAATGTTTGTTTATCAATTTAAACACAATATGCCTATGTGATCACACAAGCTTTTTCTGCCGTCAGAACCCATACGTTTTTCACAGTAAAATTTCAAGCCTTGGTGACGTTCAGAAAGGCTGCCTCTTCTCCATGTGTCTGTGGCGGATATTTTGCTGTTGTAGCAATGCAGGTAAGTCTCTTTGTCAAAAATATGCAAAACGTGCACTCGCTGAACTGACCAAACTGATGTTTGCACATTTCAGGTCCTTGGTTATATGAAACAGTGACTGTCACGATGAAGAATGTGCAAACTATCATAAATGTGAAACGACATCCTCTGTAAGGAACCATTGTTCTCTACGTCGATGTTCCTGCTAGCAAATAGTTACATATTGCTAAGCTACAATGCAACATAAATAAAATATATACATATGTCGCTGGGATTTTGTTTTAAACGACAATGCGCAAATGGGTAAATGGCGGTATTTCCACTCAAGGTACATCTAGCATGTGCCAGAATCATTGTCCATGTTTCACCATCATGGTTTGAACATGCTGTTTATCTACGAACTCCGTACCCCTTTGATCCAATCTATAGATAGTAATAATCATAATCAGGCATAGAAGGGGGGTAAATACAGCTTACAGTCAATTAGTTTCTTCTGGATTGATTGTGTGCAACGAACTATATTTAAGTATATCACTGGAGGACTTAACTGACTGAGTTTAGTTTTACGCCGCTTTTAGCAATATTCCAGCAATATCACGGCGGGGGACACCAGAAATGGGCTTAACACATTGTGCCCATGTAGGGAATCGAACCCGGATCCTCGGCGTGACGAGCCAACGCTTTAACCACTAGGCTACCCCACCGCCCCTGGAGGACTTAACAGCAACGACAATGAGCAAATATGTAAAAGGCGCAGCATTTCCAATAAAACAGGTTCCATTAAAGCAGGCAATCCATTATTCACATTACGTAGCTGCAATTTATGGTACAGGTCAGCTTCCCTTAGGTAGCTAACAATGTGATGCTCTCTCTCACGTGGGAAAACAGGTCTTTTAGATTGTCACTTCATAATTCAAGTCACTTGCAGTCGAAAAGTCCACGCAGTGAAGCAGTATGACGGTGAACACCTCATTGCAAGAGACGCACATAGGGGATCCATCCAGCAGATTGTCATGTGTAAAGCGATTGTGGCAAATACGACATCGTCGTAAAACTACCTCTTCACGTCTGGGCTGACAACCCAAGTAGGTATAACCAATTGTTGGCTTCAATTCATGAAGTTTATTTCTTCCTATTTGGGTGTCCAAACGTTTCTGCATAAGGTCACCAGTATGGCTTTTGATAGTGGGTTTGAAAGCACTATACGGGATTAGCAGTGGAGATAAGTGTTTGTCAAGAGCTGCTTTGGCTGCAGCATCGGCTTTTGTGTTACCAGGTATGCCGACGTGACCCGGCAACCAGTAGAAGACAATGTCACATTGGCCAGTAGAGAGGTCGTTGTAAAGTTCTAATAGTCCAGGATGATAGGTTGACTTGAAGTAACATTTTGAAGTGCTTGAAGGCAAGATAATGAATCTGTAAAAACGGTGAAGGTTTTGGAATGGTTAAGAGGCGACTAAAGGGATCGGGGGTCAGACTCGATGACTTGGTCGACAAATGCACTGATATTCCAAATTGCGTAGATCGATGTTCATGTTTTGATCACTGGATTTTCTGGTCCAGACTTGATTATTAAAGACAGTCGCCTCTTAGCGGAAACATTGCTGAGTGTGGCGTTAGACAACAAACAACACAATTTTTTCAAGTGAGTCAGTGAGTGAGTTAAAGGTCACATGCAACGTAAAACACAACTTTGCAGATTCTGATACCTCTCGGTATGGACTTACCGAAACAAAGCGTCAAAAATGCAAATTCAACTTATAAAGTTGAAAAATAACGCGATGAAAAAAACCGCACGAAATCGCAGTTCAAATGTTTCACTAATTTTCCCCGACTTTTCGGGGGAATACGGGTTTCAACAGCTGGGCTGCGCTCATAGCACGTGCACAGTAAAATAAGGTTCGCGCAACTTGGAAGCAGGCTGTCTGGTGAATACTCGGTGAAGGCTTTGGTTTGAGCTATTTTCATAATGTTTTGTTGATATCTCACAACTGCGAACTTTTTATACGTTATGACAGTAAATAAACTGTTTATATAATTTCAATTGTCTATTTCACCACACGTTCTTCTTACCGAGTCACTTTCTCAGTTCGATACTTAAAAGCAATGTCATTATTTAGCGTTCACACAATTTTTAACTGTGATATAGATATGTCGCTGTCACAGACAAAACTCAATGTCTTGTGTTATTGACACCTGTGTGTCTGCCTGCCTGTCTGCTAATGACAATATTCAATACACAACTGCGATCACTGACCACATGCAATTTGAACTTAACACCCATCAGGCTATACACCATAAACAAAACGATTTATGGCCCGAGTTCAGTCTCTGTCACATTATGTAATTACACAGACAGGCAGGTGTGATACTTGAACACATGACATGTTATGATGCCTGTTGATTGCAAAATGTTATACACAAAATATGAGCATGTATTTACAAAACCCAACATCTCTATATATACACACACAATGAGCCGTGGAGGCGGCATCTGCTAATGAACCAGCCGTTACACTTGAGTGCACACCCACCCGCTCTGACTGGGTTCGGTATCCCGGCTTCTTCGTTTCGAGGGAGGTAAACCCAGTACAAAATATTGCACTTTTGATTTGCGATTATACGCTTATAATTTTGTTTGTTTGTTTTTTTCATAATCAGCAATGCATATTATATGTCATGAAGAAGTGATAATTGTGTTTTAATTATGTTTGATTGTTTGGTTGCATGTGGCGTTTAAGAATATACGTCACATCGTTCGACGAAGACCCAGCAACGACAGTGAACAAATACATGAATAGTGGGAGGTAATTTTGTCCAATAAATGCAGGTTTAATCCGTTCCATACTGGTTGAACATGTTTCATGTACATGGTTTAAACATGTCGTTAGTCTAATTTCAGATCCAACGCGCCAATCTATAGATAAAAAATGGTATCATTCCTTGAGGGTTCAAATTACATATATTTCAATATTTAATGATCACGGACTAAACGACAGAACGAATGACCATGCAAGTCACATCTTGATGCATTGGAAACTTTTCAACATTAACTTCATAATTTCAAATCAATACGGGTCACATTAAAAACATGTTCATAAACCAAAGATATTGTTGAACCTGTGGAACTAAATGTGTTACGCATTCCATTACATACTTAAAATGTATTGTTTCAACCCCGAATTTCGGCGAAATTCCGACTCAAAAACTCATCAGTCCAGTAAACATAAGTGCAACTTCTTATCTCTACATATGTCCACGAGGTCACAATAACGGTGTGTCAGATGTACGTGTAATATATCAATAGATTGGATTCGAACTACGGGGTGCCTCGTGTGAACAGGTATGTGTAAACCTTTGCAGAATAACAATGTGTTTTATTCTTCAGTCACAGAGGTGAAAGACTGGCGCATAACTACGTTCAAAACGCATTAGCTTATATATCGCAACAGAGTCACAAGCATGCCAGTACCTCTTGAATGTAATAGTACCACTATCCTCATCTAACAACTTGTTGCCTTAAATCAAGAGCGCTCACAAGAAAGCCCACTATTTAGGGAAATTATCTAGAAATATAACCCTGAACAAAACAAAAGTGAGTAGTTTAACTACTCCACTCGTTATCATTTAATTACAAAAGATCTGCAGCATTCATACCTTCAATGTGCACAATTTGACGTTGTTCCGCGTTGTGATCCTTATCCCCAGTTGGTTCCCACAAACGGATTTCTGAGACTATATGAGAACAACGAATATCACCCATGACAATGTTGATGCTTCACTGCACTAAAAGGTTTTCATTAAACAAATTTTTGAAAATTCATTTTTAGAACATTTGGTTTTAGATCATTGCTTTTACAAAGATAGAGTAGGTTGATAAAACAACTGGAAAGTTTATGTTTGACGTATTCTTGGCTTTCGATATATTTCCGTCAAAAGAGTGCTAGCTTTGTTTTGGTGAAACTATGGTGCACATGCTCTCACGCCGAGAAATAAACAACGAAAACATGAATCTGATATTGCTGAGTAGAGCTATTTCAAGGCTTATCTTCAATCTTTGACATCGAGACGTATCACTATCTATTATGTACATGTTTATATCACAAGTTCAGTTGTTCATGTCACTGTGTATGAAATACTTCCAGAAACTCATTGAGTGAGTGAGTGAGTGAGTGGGAGAGTGATTGAGTTGAAATATATTGCAACATCGACAGTATTTCATCCATGTAGATTATATTTAAAACTAATCTGAGAACTAACCAAAGAATATTTTATTGGTTATATTATTTGAGTTTGAATACAGAATAGAGGATAGTCACCTTTTAACAAATATTCAGGAGTATATTATGTATATATAGAACACCCGTGGGTGAGAAACCTATGTGAGAAAACTGGTATCACACATATGTGTGAGATCGATTTCTAATCCCGTGATTGGCTACTCCATGGTGATGACCTAGGGTCAAGGTATGACGGACTACTTTCCTGATTAAAATTCATTGATAAGTTACTCGTGCTTCAATCGAACAGAAACCTGTTACTCGTGCAAAAAATACCCCTTTACACCTACCTGTTATTTTCGCGATTGCAACATAAACAGGTATTTATACAATGAGTCACAAGTAGAATAAATATAACACAAATCTATTTATTTTCTAATTCCTTTTATTAAAACTTTTGATTTCTAGTCATGAATTCAAAATGGCTCCAACAATCAGTGATACCTGTGTAAACAATTATGTGAAAATCACCGTTACAGATAAAGCCCTTGATTCCCTTCGAATATTCAAAATGTACAACACTGGTACTTTTACTGGAGAGATGCGACAAGTGTCATGTGTCGTCTTGCAAAAATACCTGACACGATAACGTCAGTGTCTGTCCATTGTGAGATCGATTTGCCTCGTTGTTTCTTTGATGCATTGATGAAGATGACATTTTTCACTGATACACATAATGAAGACCCACTTCCAGCTCCGAGATACTATGTGATTCCAATGTTATCAAATTCACTCATGACAATCTGAACCAAAACACACTCGTTGAAACAATGTACAACATGATACGTTTTGCAAGGCTTCATGAGGGCAAATGGCGGCACACGTCCTTTCTATTCAATCGAACATGTACAGGAACGGTTGATCTACACATAAGTCATTGCTCAAGATATTCCTCCGACGCATGATAATGAAACATTTATGTCTTGATAACTTACAGGATGTAATCAACTCACATTTCATACTGAAAACTCCGTAAATTCCATTACATTCCAAGTGGCAGTTTCTGGCTCGGGAAAACGAGAAGGATGTGGCGGAGAAGAGTAGTCCCCCATTGATAGTGAACGTAACCTCAGCAATGTCACATCCAAGCACACTGGGTGCACCTAATTACACACACTCAAAAGTTTTGGCTCCGGTCGATGGGAGAACATTGAACGTAAACTGGTACACAAGTACAGATCCCCAATGTGCAAAGATATCCAAAACAATCTTCCGATGACGACAACCACCAAGCGATAACGATGACGTCACTCGCTCAAATATTTTACGGTTGCAAGAATTAAAATCATCCACATTTGCATGGTAACATCATCGTTTTAGAGGGTTTAATGACTTTTCTGTGATCTTATCTAGTTATCATTATCACTATTGCCTTGATGATGCGAAGAGTTGGCAGAAACCTTTTTGTGGAGGGTCGCCATGGGGATGAGTAGTGATTAGGAAGCCAAGTGACGTCACTCATTCATAAACGTTGTGTTATGTATTATTGCGCACCTACGATGAGAAAACATGAAATTTGAATCTATTTGACCATAAAATGATGCGATTTTATGGTGTGTAAGAAACAGATTACTGTACTCGTGTCTGTCAGATACCATTTATCTTACAACTCGTTGTTTCAAAACGTATTTAACTCGCTTTCGCTCGTTATATACGTTTTGAAACAACTCGTTAAGATAAATAGTATCTGACAGACACTCGTTTAGTAATCTCTACATTACTAAGGAGTGTCTGTGAGATACCATTCATCTTACAACGAGTTGTTTCAAAACGTATTTATGTGTTGCCAAAGCAGCATCGTTGCATCTCTTCAAATGTGTACAACCAAGGTAGGTAAAACCGATGGCTGGTCATATTTCATGTTATTTAATGAGTTGTTGAGTTATTTAATGATACATACTAGCTGTCATATTTCTAGTTTAGTTGAGTTGGGCTATACATCACATCAGCATTTTCCCAGCCAAGTAGTGACGAGAACAAGTCTGCATTAATAAGCATTTACAAACTAAATTTAAACATTTAAACAGTATAAAGTCCAAATGAGTTTTCTTTCAAAAATATACATATTCATTACATTGTCATTTAAAAACAGAAAATCTCATAGCACTAAATTCAAAAGCAGTGAATTTGTTATTCACATTACACAGTTACAATTTATGATACATATCAACTTCCTTCAGGTAGTTCACAATCAGAAGCCCGCTCACGCGGAAAAACATATCTTTCAGATTTGTCGCATCATAATGTGAATCCCTTGCAGTCAAAAAGCCCATACAGTCAAGCAGAACATGCTTGATGGTGAACACTTCGTCGCAAGAGACACACATGGGAGGTCCATCCATCAGCAGATAGTCATGAGTAAACCGACTGTGCCCAATACGGCATCGTCGTAAAATTAACTCATCACGTCTTGACTGACAACCCAAATAGGTATAACCAATTGTTGGCTTCAATTCATGAAGTTTATTTCTTCCTACTTGGGTGTCCCACCATTTTTGCATGAGGTCCCTAGTATAACTTTTGACAGTGGGTTTGAAATCACTGCACGGGATCAGCAGTGGAGATAAGGGTTTGTCAAGAGCTGCTTTAACTTCAGCATCGGCCTTTACGTGTTACCAGCTATGCCGACGTGACCCAGCTACCAGCAGAGGACGATGTCAAATTGGCCAGTAGAAAGAGTGTTGTAAGTTCTAATATGTCTAGGATGACAGGGTAACTTGAAGTAACATTTTGAAGTTCTTGAAGGCAAGATAATGAATCTGGAAAAAGGATAAAGGTTTTAGAATGGTTCTGTTGTTAAGTATAGGTCAAAGCTGTGAAGATAGCTTTGGCCTCAGCAGTGAAAATGGAACTATTATTTAATGATACATACTAGCTGTCATGATACTAGATCAGGGATGTAAGATATAACCACTATTTTGTTAAGTTGAGTTTTACGTCGCATCGGCATTAATTCAGCCATATAGTGATGTGCACACATTTTCTCTTATAATACATATTTGTTCATTAGATATAAGGTTATGAAAACAAAACCACTGCACCCCCAATTTAGAAAGTAGTGCATCCTGAACTTAAAATTGCCGTAGGTCATGAGCGCTCAAGGAAGCTCACTTTATATTTCTCATAAAGTTTGTCTTGATCGAAACAAAATTTCTGTAGTCTATTACTCAGCGGATTTCTAATTCCATGTCAGTCAAATTACAGAAGATCTGCAGCATTCACACCTTCAATGTGCACAACTTGAAAAGAACATACATACGTTGTTCCGCTTGGCGATCTTTCTCCCCAGTTGGTTCCCACGAACGGATTTCTGAGACGATATGAGAACAATCTATTTAACCCACGACAATGTCGGCGCGTCACTGCACTAAAAGGTTTGCACTAAAAGAATCTTCTGAATATTCATTTTTAGAACATTTGGTTTCAGATCATTGCCTTTACACAGATAGAGTAGGTTGATAAGGCAACTGACAAGCTTATGTTTGACGTATTCTTGGTTTTAGATACATTTTCCCCAATCCCATGTCTGGGAAACCACTAGAGGATGATGTTGTATTGGCCAGTAGCAAGGTCATTCTATAATTAATATGAGAATTTAATTATTATGATTGTTGATGTTTACAAGAGCCAAGTTTGAATAACTTTGAGGCAACGAAAGTGAGTCTGAAATAACTATATATTGTATATAACTTTGAGGCAACGAAAGTGAGTCTGAAATAACTATATATTGTATATACTTGGGATGTTTATTACTATACTCGTGACTAACTGTTGAAAACGGATGGGGATGGACATCTCATGTGTGTCTCTTGCAATGAAATGTTCACCATCAAGCATATTCTGCTTGACTGTGTGGACTTTCCGACTACAAAGGGATTCACATTCGAGAGATGTGAGCGGGCAATTC
Organism: Haliotis rubra; assembly: GCF_003918875.1. NCBI lineage: Eukaryota > Metazoa > Mollusca > Gastropoda > Lepetellida > Haliotidae > Haliotis > Haliotis rubra. The sequence continues at coordinate 84,094 of NW_025765335.1, forward strand.
ATCGACTACCTGAGGGAAGTTGATCTGTATCATAAATTGTAACTATGTAATGTGAATAACGAATCGCTCGATTTTGAATTTAGTGCTTTGACATGTTTGTTTGTTTTTGGGTTTTTTTAATGTTTTTTAAAAATAATAATGTAATGAATATATATGTTTTGAAACTAAAAGTCATTTGGACTATATGCTTAAAATGTTTATTATTGCAGACTTGATCTCGTCACTATATGGCTGGAATAATGCCGATGTGATGTAAACCGCAACTCACCTCGACTCAACATTCTCCACTGCTGGCTCTAACTATGCTGCAACAATCCTGGCTCTAATACTTCTACCACCACTGGCTTGTGTACATTAAAGAATAGAAGGTATTTGAGAAGAGGTGAAGATTGCCTCACACTAAGCTATCGATCGTTTTAATTGTGCCACTTTTGCACACACTGACGCTGTTGTCTCACATTAAATTCAAATCGTAGGATTTAAAAAAAAGTGGTTGTTACTTCAGTGAAACGTTACACAAGAGAAGGAGAGCTCAGTGTCCTTCCAAATACTTACAAGTACCTCCAGAGATGGATGTGACTCCATCTTCACAACATACCAGCATAAATTCGCCGATCACCTGTTGAACCACCATGAGCCATCCCAATATATACTCAAAGGCAAACGTTATTGTGATTGACTTGACGTTAGATATGTGAATTAACAACTGATATTTGTATGATGGGACCTTTTAATTTCACAAGAAAATCATTCCGCAATAGGGTTGCAAATAACAGATTTTTTACTTTTCTGGCGAACATACTAATGAGGTCACAATGAGAGAACGGTCAAAATGAAACTCACAGTCAATAACGTGTATGTCCACCATGAGCATTGATGCAGGCTTGTCACCAGAGCCTCAAACATCGCAAGAAGTCTTGTTGAATGTTATTCCATATCTGTGGAAGCGCCTGGCGGAGTTTCTGAAGGGGGATTTGGCCAACGTCTCAATCTCCTCTTCAATTCGTCAGAGACGTGTTCGATAGGGGACAGAAATGGGTTCGGCCATCAGCGCGGTGCAAGAGAAGTCTGGACTTGTCAATGAAGAGAACATGTCTCCACTCACGTGCTCTCCTCCGCAGATGTTGTCTGTACCACTCCAGTCGTAGACGTTGGTGACGCAATGTCAAATTTGCGGCCTGGCCGGACGTCCTTGACGATATCCTGTTGACACCGGGAACTGTTCGGGCTATCAGTGTGGCTGTTTGGAATCTTTGGCGCTGATGGGTGGCTCGAATCCAACGATCGTTGGTTACAGGGGGACGGACACATCGGGGACGGTCTGCAACAGCCGCCATATGGACATTGGTAACTGAGTTCTGGTCCGTTTACTGATTAGACTGTACTGGTGATGAACCCATTTTCTCATTTGCAATATTTCGTAACTCAAGGAGAGCTAGAAATGACTCCGTCTTAGCCTCATGCGATTCCTGCAGCATTGTTTCTGAAATCGTGACTGTACTGTCAGCGTTGCCATTGGATTGGGCATATCCTGGAGAGCTAGTATTGTGTTCAAATCCGTACGCTGATGCAAAGTCTGAAAAACTTTGAGAATTGAATGGAGGACCATTGTCAGTCATCACCACCTGTGGGACTCCATGATGGGCAAGTGGGCCTTGAGCTTGGTGATAATTTCGTTTCCTGCTTTACCATCCAGGCGATCGATTTCAAAGAAATCAGAGTAGACCGTGATGAGATGTTCTCTCTTGTCACATTCAAACAAGTCGCAAGCTACATGTTGCCATGGCAACTCTGGAATCTGATGACTTATCATTGGCTCCTTGCACTGATTACACTGTATGCTATTACCTACACTGCATTTCGCTACATAGTTTTCAATGTTTACCCAATCCGGTCCCTGTACCCGTGAAGGTCCGGTCTAAGAATAAGCCTTACAGTAACCCATGCTTGTCGTAGAGGCGACTAACGGGATCGTGGTTGGTCAGAAGCTCATGCTGTATTTTAAGCCTTCAGTAACCCATGGTTGACACATGGCATCGGTTCCCAATTGCGCAGATGGATGCCCATGCTGTTGAATCAGATTCTGATTAAGCGCTGCGAGCAATCACTTGGTGTTTGGAGACTGTGAGCTATAGAAGATGACTTATTATATTATTATCACTGGATTGTCTGGTCCAGACTCGATTATTTACAGACCGCCGCCATATAGCTGGAATATTGCTGAGTGTGGTGTAAAAACTAAACTCACTCACTCACTCACTCACTTAATGTCCCTGTACATGTTAGGCCAATATACTGTCTCACGGGCTCGTCTTACACAGCCCTGTATACCCGTGTGACTCAGGTGCAACCTGTCCATAATCATTTGTCATTTGCACAGATAATTCTTCTCTGAAGTTGAAAAATGGTCTCAAATTCACTGGATCTCTGTGCAGTTTTTCAGGCCATCCTTGCTTAATTACTTTCATCAGGTAACATAGGTCGCCATCAGTCTTTGCCGCTAATTGCAGCTGTTGTAGTCTTTCGCTCTATACAGCGATGGTTTCTGTCATGTCATGTCTATGATTTGTAACTCTCTCTCAAACTAAGTTTGGAAGATTTCTTCTTTTTGAGCAGGGACTCGTGAAGAGCCACCTCCTCCTGGTGGGTGCTGGGTAATGCTAAGTGCTCTTTAACCCCCCGTTGTGGACCCGGGGGTATATTTGGTCCACCAACCTGTTTGCCGTGGGTTGCGCCCTGGGTGTCGGTGGAGGAAGGGATTCTGGTGGTTGAGGGCAATAGGATCCTGGAACCGTGTTCCTTTTGCCCAACACACCACTTCGGCCCTGACTTCACCTAGACGGGTGGTAGAATGGGCCCGGTTCTACCAATCGGCTGGTCATGCCAGGCCCTGTGCATAGTGGGTATTATTGCACAAATTTGACATGTTATTTGGTTCTTGGCTTTTTGAAATTCCAATTATTCATGATATTATATTGCCTAGAGTCCCATGTAAGAAGGTGGTGACTCATGGGCCAATCTGGTGATGTTGACCCCTGAATTCTGTATGTTATAAGTTATTGTTATTGGCAGAACCAGCCTGACAGTGAACTTATTAAACAGATATAGCTATTCATGTCATATTTTCTGGAGTATACCACCCCTGTATCCCTGGTGTTTGTATGCTGGAGACCCGATGCAGTTAGACACCGTCCTCGTTGACGCTACATGGTGGGTGGGGAGCAGGGTTGTGGAATCTTTTTGATATAATCATGTCTCACAATCATTCTGGTTGTAACCGAAATGAAAAAAAGAGACGTTTGGAAGCTGAGATATTGTTGTCTGATGAAGATGTTTCTCTTCCACAAAATTCTAATTCTTGGGCACGATTTCTTGAATCTAAGAATGGTCTTCTGTTAAAGATCAACCCGTTTGCAATTTCCAAAGCAATCGAAGGTATTTGTGGTGAGGTGATAAATGTTTCACGTCTCTGAGGTGGCTTCTTCTTACTTGAGTGTGCACGGAGGCAGCAAACTATCAACCTTTTGAAATGGTCCACATTTGCAAACACTGAAGTTTCAGTTTCTGTGCACAGAACTTTAAATTCTAGTCGAGGGATCATCCGAGACAGAGCCCGTTGTCTAGTGGAAGTGACGGAGGAAGAAATCTTAAAAGAACTGTCTGGACAATATGTTACCTCAGTGAAACGCTTCATGAGAAGAGATGGAAACGTATTTATTCCAACAAATACATACTTGTTCACATTTTCACTGACTGCTATTCCGAAATCCATTAAAGCTGGCTATTTCAACATCGGAGTGGATGTATATGTACCCAATCCGCTCCGGTGTTACAATTGTCAGAAATTTGGACATGGTTCGAAATTCTGCAATCGACCTTCTGCGTGCCCTCGGTGTGGAGGTAATCATGAAGGCACTGGTTGTAGAGCAGAATTGAAGTGCGTGAATTGTAAGGGTGAACGTGAGGCTGCTTCTAAATCTTGTCCTTTGTGGATACTTGAAAAGGACGTTTTGACAGTGACATGTGAAAACAACATTTCCTTTCAAGAAGCTAAAAAAGTTGTGGCGAGCCGTTCACCTCCCTCAACGCAAACTTATGCTGCAGCTGTCTCTCACTCTCACACGTCTTCGACTAAATCTGTAGAATGTCAAACTGACTTGTCATGGGCAAAATCGGAACACCCTCAGCCCGTTTCTAAATCATCGAACAGTCAGGCAACTTCTACAGACAGTCAACAACGTGACATCCCTCCAACATCTCAGTCCATTCCAGCTCCTGAAACATCAGCTGTAGGAAAATCATCAACTGAACTGTCCAAAAAACAAAAGAAGAAACAAATTAGGAAAATCACAACTAAGATTGCCATCAGTAGACCTACATAACTTTTTCGACCCTCTCGAGATGGATGTTACCCCATCCTCAGAACGTGTTAGTAGTAATAACTACTCGTCACGTTCACGTGAACGATCACCAATAGACCCACCATGAGCCATTCCAATCTTCTTCAATGGAACTGCAGATGACTTAAGCATTATTTCCCTGAACTGCAGCTATTACCAAAGGATATAAATCCATCAGCAATTTGTTTACAATAAACGTACCTTAAACATACCGATAAACTTGATTTAAGACAGTATAATTCATTTCATTCCTTTTCTCCTCCGGGTGATAAAGCTACTGGTGGAGCTTCTGTTTTGGTGCGACAGGGCGTCATCCATAGTCCTCTTCCCCTTAACACAAACCTGCAAGCGGTAGCAGTTCGTCTTACCTTGCAAATTACCTTTACACTTTGTTCCTTGTACCTTCCTCCTTCCTCAAATCTTCAGAAGCTTGAACTTCAACAATTATGCGACCAGCTCCCTAAGCCCTTCATCATCATGGGCGATCTAAATGGGCACAATCCTTTATGGGGAAGTTCAACCATGAATCAAAAGGAAAAGTGATCGAGGATTTCATATCTGATAATGACCTGTGCATATTTAATGATGCTACAGGTACATATTCATGTTTAGATCTGTCTCTTACAGATTCAAATTTCTTGAATGAATTCACATGGTCGGTCCATGATGACCTATGTGGAAGTGACCATTTTCCGACTATTTTGAAACCTGTGTCCCCATCTGATATCCTTCCATCGTCAAGGTGGAATTTTAAAAAAGCTGACGGGCATTTGTAGGACTCACTTTGCGCTAACAAATTGAAACCTGAACTTTTCATGGGGACTCCTGATCCCATAAAATGTTTCTCTGATGAACTAAATATAATTGCTGATGAATGTATTCAGAAGTCCTCTGCTGATCCTCACACACGAAAACCATGGTTTGATGACAACTGCAAACATGCGAGGAAGGCACGAAAAAAGGCTGAGCACTATTTCCGTCGCCATCCGATGGTCCATAATCTCAATACATTTAAGATCTTAAATGCAAAAGCCAGGCGTACTTTTAAACAAAGTAACTGCCAATCTTGGCGAAATTATGTATCAAAAATGAATTCACGTACGCCCATGTCAAAGGTATGGAATATGATTAGAAAAATCAAAGGCAAAGGCTCAAAACCTGGCATCCACCACCTTAAAAATGGAAATGAAATATTAAGAGATACTTTAGATATTGCAAACAAACTAGGTGAAACTTTGGCTAAGCACTCTTCCTCCTCTAACTATGTAACTAAATTTCAAAAATATCAACAGCAACAAGAAAAGAAACCTATTAATTTAAACACGGATAATGGGAAGACTATAATGAATTATTTTCTATTCATGAGCTTCATAAAGCTCTTGACCAAGCTCACGATACTGCTGCAGGAGCTGATAACATTCATTATCAACTCCTGAAGCACTTACCAGAATCCTGTTTAGAGACACTTTTAAATATATTTGATAGTATTTGGACATCCGGGGATTTCCCTTCATCCTGGCGTGATGCTAACATTGTTCCAATTCCTAAACCTGGACGTGACCATACCGATCCTTCCAATTATCGACCAATTTCACTCACTAGCTGCGTTTTCAAAACCATGGAAGGCATGATCAATAATCGATTAGTTTGGTACTTGGAAACCAATAACCTAATAACTGATATACAATGTGGTTTCAGTAAAAATAGAAGTACAATTGATCATTTAGTGCGTTTAGAATCTTTTGTTAAAAACGCTCTAATAAATAAACAACACGCTGTGTGTATCTTTTTTATCTTGAAAGGCATATGACACTACGTGGAATACGGCATTTTAAGAGATTTGCGTGGCTTCGGATTGCGAGGCCGTTTGCCTCAATTTATAGCCAACTTTTTAAATGACAGACAATTTCAAGTCCGCGTGGGATCTACCCTGTCTGACCATTACAATCAGGATCAGGGTGTCCCACAAGGCAGTATTTTGACTGTCACATTGTTTAGTATCAAGATCAACATTTTATCCAAGGTTTTAAATGATTCAATCGATGGATCACTTTTTGTGGATGATTTTAATATTTCTTGTCATGGTAAAACTATGCATACTATTGAACGACAACTGCAGTTGTGTTTAAGCAAAAATAAATAAATGGTGTCTTGAAAACTCTAAGTCAAAAACAAATTGTATACACTTCTGTAGAAATTATAAGCCGCATAAAGACCCTGAACTATTTTTAAATGGCATTCCCATCAAAGTTGTGAAGGAGGCCAAGTTCATGGACCTAATTTTCGACTCCCATTTAACGTTTCTTCCTCATATCAAATCCCTTAAAAATAAATGCCTGAAGGCACTCGATTTATTAAAAGTCGTGTCTCATTCAAAGTGGGGAGGGCATCAATGTACCCTCTTGCATCTATATAGATCACTGGTCCGCTCGAAGCTTGATTATGGCTCCATTGTGTATGGCGTAGCCTGCAAAAGCAGCCTTAAAATACTTGATTCTGTCCAACACCAAGGCCTAAGACTTTGTCTTGGGTCTTTTCGAACTTCTCCTGTTGACAGTCTCTATGTTGAGGCAGATGAACCATCTCTTGCACAACGCCGTATCAAACTATCTTTACAGTATATTACAAAACTATACTCTAACAAATCTAACCCTGCATATAACTGTGTCTTCAGTCCCCTCTATGAGGATTTATACACCAAGAAACCTTCTCTTGTTCCGCCTCTTTGGCTCAGAATTAAACCATTCATTTCTGCTGCCGGCATTGAGCTGGACAATATATCTCCTTCCCGTCTTCTTTCTTCTCCTCCTTGGCAATTGGTTAGGCCTCAAGTTGACCTAACATTGACCACATTTAAAAAAAAAATCTGAAACTAATGAATTACAGTATAAACGTATCCGTGATCTGATGCAGAAAAAGTGGGATACCCAAGTAGGTATCAATACATTACATGAAATAAAACCTTATATTGGTTACACCTATTTGGGTTGTCAGTCCAGATTTGAGGAGGTCATTATGCGACGATGTCGTATTGGCCACACAAGATATACCCATGCATACCTATTGAGGATCCTCCGTTTTATCCACCACCAAGGCCTGACGCTCTGCCTGGGAGCTTTTAGGTCCTCTCCGGTAGACAGTCTATATGCAGAGACTAACGAACCTTCCCTTGAACAACGCCGCATTAAACTTTCACTGCAGTATATCACTAAACTACGTTCAAATCAGTCCAATCCAGCATACAATTGTGTTTTCAACCCTCTCTATGAAACCTTGTTTCCTAAACTGCCAAGCCTGGTTCCACCACTTGGAATCAGAATTCAACCACGCATATCTGCAGCTAAAATTGATCTCAATAGCATAGCACCTTCCGACTCCTGTCTTCACCACCCTGGCAGATGGTGAAACCACAGGTCGATCTTACCCTCACTAAACTCAAAAAGTCCGAAACAAATCCCTTGGTGTTCCAGCAGGAATACAACCAGTTATGTTCCAAGTATGACACCCATAGATCCATTTTCACAGACGGATCCAAGGATGAGGGCCAAGTTGCCAGTGCTACAGTCATTGGATCTAAGACTGTCTCCTCTAGGATTCCCGACAATAGTTCCATTTTCACTGCCGAGGCCAAAGCTATCTTTTCAGCTTTGACCTATATTAAACAGCAGAATCATTCCAAAAACTTCATCGTTTTCACAGATTCATTTTCTTGCATTCAAGCACTTCAAAATGTTACCTCAAGTCACCCAATCATTCTGGACATTTTAGAACTTTACAACGACCTCTTTACTGGCCAATGTGACATCGTCCTCTGCTGGTTGCCGGGTCACGTCGGCATAGCAGGAACACAAAAGCCGATGCTGCAGCAAAAGCAACTCTTGACAAGCCCTTATCTCCACTGCTGGTCCCATACAGTGATTTCAAACCCACTATCAAAAGCTATACACGGGACCTCATGCAAAAAGTGGGACACTCAAGTAGGAAGAAATAAACTGTATGAATTGAAGCCAACAATTGGTTATACCTACTTGGGTTGTCAGTCAAGACGTGATGAGGTAATTTTACGACGATGCCGTATTTTCCACAGTCGTTTTACTCATGACTATCTGCTGAAAACGGATAGGGATGGACCCCCCATGTGTGTCTCTTGCGATGAGGTTTTCACCATCAAGCATATTCTACTTGACTGTGTGGACTTGTCGTCTGCAAGGGACTCACATTATGATGCAACAAATCTGACAGATCTGTTCTCCCGCGTGAGCGCTCATCTGATAGTGAACTACCTGAGGGAAGTTGATCTGTACCATAAATTGTAACTGTGTAATGTGACTAACAAATTGAAAGCCTTTAAATTTAGTGCTATGACTGTTTCTGTTTTTAAATATTTACTCACTCACTCACTCTGCTGGTGAGGGCATCTTCTCAATGGCCTCGACTGTACTTGGATCAGCCCTCAAACCATCCTTAGATATTACATGACCTAGGTACTTGACCTGTGTCTGCTTCAACTCAACCATCGCTCTGTTCAGCTTCAGACCTTTCTCTCTACATCGTAGAAGCATTTTCAAGATTCTTATCATGATCCATGGAAGCATCTTCGGGTGTTGTGCCTTTGCCCCATACAAGCAAATCATCATGTGCTGCAAAAACACTAGTCAGCCCTTTCACAGCATTGTCCATCTTCCTTTGAAATTCTTCTGGGGCTGGGGAGATGCCAAATGGCATTCTGAGCCATCTGTATTTTCCGAAGGGCGTTTTGAAACGAAGTCAGGTAACTACTGTCTTGGTCGAGGCAGACATGCGAAAATCCATTCTTTGCATCTAGGTGAGTGAAGTAAGAGGCTCCTTGTAACTCAGGCAGAAGATCATCTATGGTTTGTATCGGGCATCCATTTCTTTTCAGTGCCATATTTAATGGTTTTGGGTCAATGCAGAGCCTTACAGCTCCCGAGGTCTTCATCGCCACTGCTAAACTGCTGATCCAGTCTGTCGGTGTGACAACTGGTGTTATAATTGCTAGCTTCATAAGCTTATCCAGTACATCTTTCACAGTGAGAGGCCATTTTCTGCATGGTAACTTGACGGGTGTCACTGTGCTATCTGTCACTAAATGCAGTTCACCTTCAAGCTGACCTTCACCTTTGAAGACGTCCTCATATTGCTTCAATAGCTCCTCACCTGGATCAGTCTTCACATCCACTTTAGCAGTGTTCTTCCTATTCACTCCTAATCAGACGCATGTGTTGGACTGCTCTGGCTCCCAGAATAGACTAGCAATTATAACACCAGTCGTCACACCGACAGACTGGATCAGCAGTTTAGCAGTGGCGATGAAGACCTCGGGAGCTGTAAGGCTCTGCATTGACCCAAAACCATGTTGGCACATATGGTTTTCTCATACTCTATATCAGTGTTCATAGCTAGGACATAATCATTGTCATTTTCATCACAGCTATCATCTTCATTTTCCACCAAATGAACTGGTTGAGATTTTCCAAATCTACACATGGAAGTACAATGATGTCTGTTCTTGCAGATGCTACATGTTTTATCATATGCTGGGAATCTTTAGGCGGACAGTCTGTTCCACAATACTTGCAAACTCTTGTTTTCTTTCCTTTCTTTTGATATCTTTTATTTGGTTATTTTCACTCTTTTCAGGTCTCTTTAGTGGGTTTTTTTGTGTTTTTTTTATTTTTTAGCTACAGCATGTACTTCATCCTGTCATGATGTAGCATTCATAGCTTTGGTTTGTAATTGACTTGCTTCATATGTTCTACAGATATTAAGTATATTAAGAAAAAAAAAATGTGTAATAAAATAATTCTCATTTACAAAACAATGTGTTGATCACAGTAACTTTTACCTTTGAGTATACTTCAGTGGGATACGTAGTAGTTAACCTGATCGCTCGTCGAACCGAAGTTCTTATTGTGGCAGCTAGTGCACAACACTACAAAACGATATTGCATATGTGTTTTTAACAAAACGGAACCTGTATATTTTTAAGTTTTAAGGTGCATTGAATATGACTTGTAACTGTCAAACATTCACAAGGTGACGCAAGTAACTTCTAACTTGACATGGGGGCTGTGGGGTAGCCTAGTGGTTAAAGCGTTGGCTCGTCATGCCCATGACCCGGGTTCGAATCCCCACATGGGTACAATATGTGATGCCCATTTCTGGTGTCCCCAGCGGTGACGTTGCAGGAATATTGCTAAGTACCGGGTTCTAACTGTTGCAGCTAGTGCACCACGCTGCAAAACGATATTTAATATGTGTTTTTAACAAAACAGAACCTATCCAAGAACCTGTCCAAGAATCAGAACCTGTTTGCTAGGAACAAGCAAATGTTTAAATTTCAAGGTGCACTTACTGGCTTGTGATTGTCATGAATTCACAAGGTGATGTAAGCAACTTCTAGCGTGACTGGGAGCAAATTATGAAGTTATATCATATTCGACACGACTAGGGATCAATAACGTAAAACAGATATATTATTGTGATGGTACCCGATGTGGTAAACTCAAACATGTTTCTTGTAGGACAGTTTGAGGGCATTCAAAACATGGCGGCAATGAGGAGTCTGTTTCTGTTTCTTCATGTAATGCAGACATCTTGCCAATTAAATGCTGTTTACACATAATAAACAACAACAAAATATGTTCATTCGTTCACTATTCAAAATCTTTATTGAGAAATGAATGCTGGTGTACTTCAAATAATTTAAATAAATATGTGATGTAGTCATCGTGACACTTCTATAACATATGTTTTACCCACGACAGAATCAGGGCAACAGCACTAGCACTAGGACACTTATCATACCTCTCCTCTACACAAAATATCTCAACAGTGCAAATATGAAGTATGTTGGTTTAAACAACTTGAATGGGCTAATATGATATGATGTCACAGAAACTTTTTATAATACCATGAATTCCATTCACAAACATGTGAGAAGGTATTTTCTTTTCTGTAAGGTGAGGATGTTGTTCCTCTATAGATATTGAAAATGACCGTCCCCATCAACAAAATTATATGCGCATATTTATGGTACTTTATAATTCATTTGTGTCATGTAAACCTAGTCAAGTTAATGAAACAAAACGAAAAATCATGGTTCCTTCTTGCATCAAAGCTATAAATTGTCTAGCCACACCAGTTCGATAACAACCCTTTAAACGTTTTAAGTTTGACTCATGATATACGTGGATGTACTCGTTCATAGAACTGATATATAAATAGCCTTTATTGTAGAGAATACGTGAAACGTTAAATTGTGATCCGGTTATCTTCCTTCCCGTTCCGTTTTGGAACAACTTGAATTTCATGATATTGGAGTTGTCGTTGTAATATATCACGTCTCCATTTTCGCCCAGAGTGAGACCGAGAACTTTGTGTGATGTGGTTATCAGCAGCTTATCTTGCCCATCATATTTGAAGGAATAGACAGAACCAGGGCCAGAGACATACACGATTTCTCGCCTTGTATCAAGACAAAGACTATATGTTCTAATGTGACAGGTGATGTTCTTGAAATATCTCCCATCAGGTGTCATACGAGTGACGCATGGATGTATCGAACCTAGGAACACCAGCTGCTGAGCATCATCCACTCCAATTGACAAAGCATAATTCTTGCTCCTTACAGTTATGCTGAAATTCGTCTATAATGAGAAGGCTTTGATGTTCTTTGGTCTGCAAGTAGCCACCAAAACTTGTTGCAATGTTGCTACATACGCCATGGCAGTGACAAATGGTGGTTTGATGTGGTGATACGTTGTAACAGTGCTGTTCAGAAGGTTGAACGCATGTAATGGTGTCTTCAAACGTTTTTTGCTGGGTACAACCAACAGCTGAGTGTTTTCATCTGTTCTCACTGCAATAATTACAAGATGTATCTGTTAACTTTTAATACATAGATACTGGTTGATCGACTTACAGACAACTATATTTTATGCGAGTCCTAACATAGGATAAACTCGAGTAAATGACAGGGACAGTCTGCAGCTGCTTCTTTTGCTGAATCTTTAATGACACATACGTCAGTCTCTGGACTTTGTTTAATAGGGGTAAGCACTCAAGCCCGATTACTGAGGCAACCTATAGAGCGCGAAGCTATTCAAAACTGTTCAGAATCACCTTTATAAATGGGGCGGTGGGGTAGCCTAATGGTTAAAGCGTTGGCTCGTCACGCCGAAGACCCGGGTTCGAATCCCCACATGGGTAAAATGTGTGAAGCCCATTTCTGGTGTCCCCCGCCGTGATGTTGCTGGAATATTGCTAAAAGCGGCGTAAAACCAAACTCAGTCAGACCTTTATAAATAAACAAATAATACACTCTTAAAATAAAAGCACCGTTGATTTTCAGAACATTGGACTCATGTTGCTGCGGCAAACCCAATACAAATATACTATTTCTTTCCAAAACGTCATCTTTGTGTGACTGTAAACAGCTTCAGCACCAAAACGCGGCAATTTCAACTTTTCCCTTTGTTTAAGAAGCGTTTGAATAAGTATTGACCAAAACATCACCAACAAAATATGCAAAGCAAAATGCACGTGCGAGTAAGAGGCAAAGGATGTGGTATCGACCACTATAAATAGGCAAATGTGTTTAAGTTTGCCATTCGCTATTGCCTGGAAAAGAGGAAATCATCATGCAACGACAGAGTGCCGCCAATTAAAACATCGCCATAGGCTGCCTTGAAGCTGGGAAGTTTCAGTCCGCAGTTGCCTGACATTTCAATGTTCATCAGAGCACCATCTCTCGCCTTTGGGATCGTTTCCTGCAGACCAATTCCGCCCACGATCGCCCAAGAAGTGGCCGTCCACGACTTGCAAGCCAAGCCCAGGACCGCTACATCCGGGCGTAATCATCTTGCCACAGCCGTGGAGACTGCACAACGCATCCCTGGTTTGAGACAAATTTCCGACCAAACTGGCAGGAATCGATGGATTGAAGTGCGGATTCGACCAAGAAGGACAGATGTCTTTTGAGAGACTTTGATCGGCGCAATCGCCTTCGATGGAGTCGTAGAGAGACGGGAACTTGGACGTTAAAAACTGGAGGTGAGTCTGGTTCAGTAACGAATGGCGATTTCTTCTTCACCGGCGAGATGGAAGACAGCGTGTTTACCGTCAGAGAAATGAACGTTTCTCCCCTTATTGCATTCGACAGGTCGACAGATTCGGTGGAGAAAGTGTCATGGTGTGGGGTTCGATATCCAGCACACAAAGATCTGATTTAGTTGTGGTTCGGGGAAATTTGACAGCAAATCTGTACATGAACGAAGTCCTTTGCATGTCACATGCTTAAGATTATGGACCGACAGAGGGAGTTGTTGCAACGCTACTTCACATACAGCCCGCGTCGCGGTTGCCGCCTTGCCAATTCTAACGTCAGTGTCTTTCCATGGCCTTCTCGATCGCCAGATCTAAACCCGATAGAACACCTATGGGATGAACTCGATCGACGTGTACGTCAACGTCAAAACACCGCGCAGTCACTTCCACATCTGGCCATGACATTGCAAAGTACTGACTTTGACGCCATCTTGTGGTCTTAATTAAATGGAAACACAACAATAAAGGCAGCTGTTGTGTTGGGAAACTCTTTGTCTATAGACGAGTGAATTTTCACTTTTTTACCATTGATATTCATGAAATAATTTCTCGTAAACTAACACAGCATGCACGGATCCAGAGGGGGGTGGGGGGTGGGGGGTGCACCCCCCAAGAGTGTTCCAAATGTACTACATGTTTTATGCCCAGGGTTCCGAGGATTGGGGCACACACACACACACACACACACACACACACACACACACACACACACACACACACACACACCCCAAACGAAAATCCTGTATCCGCCCTTGCACAGTGAATTCTTCTAAAAATGGCTTACTGTTATGTGTTTCTTTTTGAAACACCTTAGTGTTTATGAAAAGAAAGAATTTTCTGGATTTTATCTTCTTTTTATTCTTTGATTCAACGTTTCGGGGCCAATCATCAGGTAAATCTAATGAACAGTAATTGTTAGGTTCATTAGTTTTACCTTATGATGGGGCCGGAACAGGCCCCCAAACGTTGTATCAAAGAATAAAAAGCAGATGAAATCTAGAAAATTATTTATGTTCATGAAAATAGCATCTTCTAACATACAAATCAAGTATCTAACTTAGTAGCCATGTTACTATACAGAAGTGCAAGTATAGTTTGCCCGTAATGTAACATATAGGAAATTAATCAATGTATTACTCTGACACTTAAGCTGTTCATTCAGGCTATGAGTTTACAGAGAGTTTATAATTTACTGAGTCAAATTTATGCTGCATAATATGATAGACATAAATGGAGGGGAACTTTTCAATACTGTTCAGGATCACTCAATTTGATGTAAATGGCAGTATTTAGATTCACCTATGTTCCTATAAAAAAGTGCATTAACCTGAGCCCAGTAGACATCACACAATTAAAACATACATTTTCTTCACGAAACCAAAGAATGAACACTTACGTTTTATGCATCGAAAGCCACTTGATCTGGTGAGAATAATCCTTGATGGTCTATCTTTGCATAGCCCCTTCCTTTGTGACATCGATCCAAGTCTTTCCTTTGGACATATACATAAATGTTAGATTAGAAATGAATTCTTAGTTTTATACAAATTGCTTTTAACGTTACAGAGAAAACTCATGATCCTGTTGGCTTGCTAAATGGCAGTACATGTCGTACGGAAAAGAGAAAGCTGCGTGCAATTGTTTCCTGTAACAGTGATCTGCTGTCATAACTGTTATTACATCTTGAGTTTATGGTGTCCAAATAGCTATCGAATTGCACCTGGTGTTGACAGTGTCTTCTGATAAAAGCTAATAGATTTCAAATGTGAGATGAGGTGAGTGAGTGAGTGAGTTTAGTTTTACGCCTCATTCAGCAATATGCCGGCTATATGGCAGCGGTCTGTAAATAGTCAAGTCTGGACCAGACCATCCAGCGATCAACAGCATGAGCATCGATCTCCGCAAATAGGAACCGATGACATGTGTCCACCAAGTCAGTGAGTCTGACCACCCGATCCCGTTAGTCGCCTCTTACGACAAGCATGAGTAACTGAAGGCCAATTCTAACCAGGACCTTCACGGGTCTGAGGTGAGGTGAGGTGAGGTGAAATGGGGGTTAACGTCGTACTTGAGAATATTTCGCTCATATATGACGACATGCATGTGTGTGTATGTGTGGCTGCTTGTCCTAGCCCAGACTTGAGCTGGATTTACAGTGATAGCTCACTGAGATACCATGCGGCAGTGAAGCATGAATACCCCATTCAGACACATTATACTGACTCCGAGCAAACCAGTCCTTGTTGTACCTATTAATGCCCAGCGCCAGGCATGGACCAACAAGTACCATATTTTAAGGTATTTTGGTATTATGCTGCCAGAGATCGAACCCGCGACCTTCTGTTCTTCGGGCGGACGCTCTAACCACTACGCCACGGAGGACTATTTCAAATGTAACTCGTTTAGCTTTGAATGCAAGCACAATCTGTAAATATGCCCATATGTTAAATACCAAAATCCAAGTGTCAGCTCCTTTTAAATGTGGATGAAAAGTAACAATAGTAATGTTTGTTTGCCAGTTTAAACATAATATACCTTGATGGACTCAGTACGTGATCACACAAGCTAGTTCTGACACCATAACCCATACGTTTCTTAACAGCAACTTTCTCACAGTAAAATCTCATACCTTGGTGAAGTTAAGAAAGACAGCCTCTTCTTGGTGTGTCTGTGGCGGATATTTTGCTGTTGTAGCAGTGCAGGCAAGTTTCTTTATCTGATATATGCAAAATGTGCACTCGCTGATTTGACCACAGTGATATTTGCACAATTCAGGTCCTTGGTCATATGACGCTGTGACTACCACGGTGACTGTGCAAACTATTATAAGCGTGAAACGACATCCTCTGTGAGGAACCATCGTTCTCTACGCTGATGTTGCTGCAAGCAAATAGTTACACATTACTAAGCTCATTGATTCTTTAAGGCGTTTGGCCAGTGATCAACATGAATGTGAAAAACTACCTAAAAAGATATAGTAACTGCATTCAAATGATATACCGTCATGCATGGTATCTTTTCACCAATGATATACCGTCATGCATGGTATCTTTTCACCAATGATATACCGTCATGCATGGTATCTTTTCACCAATGATATACCGCCACGTATGGTATCTTTTCACCAATGATATACCGTCATGCATGGTATATTTTTACCAATGATATACCGTCATGCATGGTATCTTTTCACCCATTTTGCAATCTCAGGAGCTATTTGAATATTTTATTCATCTGGTGTAAGAGGTAAATGCAACTCTTATGTTTGAAAATTCTAAATAGGTTGCTGGGGATTTCATAGTAATCACAATGTGCAAATGTGTAAATGGCAGAGCGTAGTATTTCCACTCAAGGTAGGTTTAGTATGTACCAGAATCACTGGCCACGTTTCACCTTAATGGTTTGTTAATCTACGAATTCTCTACTCATTTGATTCAATCTATAAATACAAAATTCTCCCTTTACAAATCGACATCCTTAATCAGTTAACAAGCATATCATAACTGGTTGCGTAAGTCACAATGTCTCACTCGTCACAAATCTCTATCTGCTAAATGGACCCATACGTGTATGCAAGCGTATGTGTAATAAGCTAATTGAAATGATTGAAACACAAGTGACAGAGGAGAAAGATATTTGAGAATATCTGTTTACATTCCAAAGTATTCTTCAGAATTACAAGACCTTCAGTCCAATTACACTGCAGTATGCAAAAAAAAAGTAAAATTTATGAATCATGGGGTAAGGTAAGTCACTTATTCAACTTCAAAATGTTTGCAGCATTCATATCTCATTTTACAAAATACCTACGATTCTCGAAGAAGTGTTCTCCCTTCGTAGTTTGTTCCTCTGTGTATATTTCCAGTCCTCAACAAGTTATTTATTCTACATCCAAGCTGTTGCTTTGTTTCACTAAAAGGTACGTATTCTCTGCATCAGTGATAATACAAAGATACAACATTAAGATAGGACAAATGGGGTTCAGCTCGATATTTCCGTCGTTTTGGTGCCGTTTTTGTTTCAAGAAAGTACACAAGCCTTAGAAAAAAATATGGATTGGTAAATGTAGGCGTTGATTTTTCCAGAAGCTTTGTGTTTTGCTCACATTTTATAAAAAATATTGAATCATAAAAATTATTTATGTCTCTTCTTTAAATGCCTCTGAAGAACATTTTGCTCACATGTGGAAAATATTGAAATTTGTTCCTGTACTCATATTTTCTGGTCAATCTTCTAGCAAAATCGGATAGTACGTAACAGTTGTTTGTTGGAGTAGTATAGCCTATGGGGTACGGGATCAGTCTACACAAGTTTATATCATGATGCAGATTGATGGTGGTTTAGGTTGCTATGCAGATGTGACATTTACTAAGTACACTAGGCTAATACTAGAATCTAACCAAACTGTTTATGAAATTGTCTTGCATCCGATTAGCAAAATCTTCTTAGCAAATTTCAACCATCTCAGCATAAATTTGTGTGGGTTGGTCCTGTATGCCCATCACCTATACTACTCCCACTGACAGTTGTCACATATACTCATTTAGACTTTGTACTTAAAATGTGTATGACTGCAGACTTGATCTCGTCGCAATATGGAATAATGCCGATGTGACGTAAAACACGAGTTACGTCAGTACATGTTACACCTTTCTTGTACTTGTACTTGTACAAGCGTACTGGGCTAATACTAGAATCTGACCCAACTGCTTGTGAAATTGTGTTGCATCCGCTTAACGTTCCACTTTTCTTGTTACACCTTTAGACAATTGCCACTTACACTCCAGTAAATGTTACACCTTTCTTTTTACACCTTTAGACAATTGACACTCACACGCCAGTAAATGTTGCACCTTTCTTGTTACACCTTTAGACAATTGTCACTTACATTCCAGTAAATGTTGCACCTTTCTTGTTACACCTTCATACAATTGTCACTTACGCTCCAGTAAATGTTGCAACTTTTTACACTCCAGTAAATGTTGCAACTTTCTTGTTGAGCCTTTAGACACTTATCACATACGATCAGTAAATGTTGCACCTTTCTTGTTACACCTTCAGACAATTGTCACTTACATTCCAGTAAATGTTGCACCTTTCTTGTTACACCTTTAGACAATTGCCCCTTACACTCCAGTAAATGTTGCACCTTTCTTTTTACACCTTTAGACAATTGACACTCACACGCCAGTAAATGTTACACCTTTCTTGTTACACCTTTAGACAATTGTTACTTACATTCCAGTAAATGTTGCACCTTTCTTGTTACACCTTCATACAATTATCACTTACACTTCAGTAAATGTTGCAACTTTTTACTTTGCAACTTTTTACACTCCATTAAATGTTGCAACTTCCTAGTTGAGCCTTTAGACACTTATCAAATACGATCAGTAAATGTTGCACCTTTCTTGTTACACCTTTCTAAACTTGTCACTTATGCTACAGTAAATGTTGCACCTTTCTTGTTACGCCTTTAGACAATTGCCACTCACATTCCAATAAATGTTGCACCTTTCTTGTTACACCTTTCTAAACTTGTCACTTATGCTACAGTAAATGTTGCACCTTTCTTGTTACGCCTTTAGACAATTGCCACTCCCATTCCAATAAATGTTGCCCCTTTCTTGTTACGCCTTTAGACAATTGTCACTTACTGTACAAAAGTTTCCCTAGTGTTTCCATGTTTGTAATTGTGAAATCACCATGTGTAGATTCGAAATGACATCGTCTATGTGACCACTTAACAATCACCCTGCAGAAAGTGAACACATTGTATTGCTGTGGTACTGAAAGCACATAATGAGGCCACTATGATAAATGCTGGATCCACAACCAATAACTGAAGAGGCATGAGTGATTGAAGTGTACGCTACCTTCGGCAATATTCTAGCAATATCTGGGTGGTCAGTAGTCACATGACAACTCAACACAGTCATGTCTGTAGTCACATGACAACACGATAGAGTCATGTCAGTAGTCACATGACAACTCAACACAGTCATGTCAGAAGCCACATAACAACTCAACACAGTCATGTCAGTAGTCACATGACAACACGATACAGTCATGTCAGTAGTCACATGCCAACTCAACACAGTCATGTCAGTAGTCACATGACAACACGATACAGTCATGTCAGTAGTCATGCCAGTCATGTCAGTAGTCTGATACCAACTCAACACAGTCATGTCAGTAGTCACATGACAACACGATACAGTCATGTCAGTAGTCACATGCCAACTCAACACAGTCATGTCAGTAGTCACATGACAACACGATACAGTCATGTCAGTAGTCACATGCCAACTCAACACAGTCATGTCAGTAGTCACATGACAACACGATACAGTCATGTCAGTAGTCACATGACAACTCAACAGAGTCATATCAGTAGTCACATGACAACTCAACACAGTCATGTCAGTAGTCACATGACAACTCAACACAGTCATGTCTGTAGTCACATGACAACACGATAGAGTCATGTCAGTAGTCACATAACAACTCAACACAGTCATGTCAGAAGTCACATAACAACTCAACACAGTCATGTCAGAAGTCACATAACAACTCAACACAGTCATGTTAGTAGGCACATGACAACTCAACACAGTCATGTCTGTAGTCACATGACAACACGATAGAGTCATGTCAGTAGTCACATAACAACTCAACACAGTCATGTCAGTAGTCACATAACAACTCAACACAGTCATGTCAGAAGTCACATAACAACTCAGCACAGTCATGTCAGTAGTCACATCAGAGTAGTGATAATAGAGCTATTGTGAAATACCAACCTTATCAATTGTGAGAAAAGAGGTTCCTGGTGAGGGTGGATATTTTTCCACATCAGATTAGTGATAAAAGAGCTATTGTGAAATACCAACCTCATCAATTGTGAGAAAAGAGGTTCCTGGTGAGGGTGGATAATTCCACACCAGAGTAGTGATAATAGAGCTATTATAAAATACCAACCTCATCAATTGTGAGAAAAGAGGTTCCTGGTGAGGTTGGATATTTCCACATCAGAGTAGTGATAATAGACCTAACTGAACCCCTCTAATAATCTGGAGAATACAAACACCTGTGAGAAAAGAGGTACATGCAATTGTAGTGATAAGTGAAATGTGTTTGAGGACAAACATTTTTCATAAACATATTCAGCGTGTACGTTTTGTAAAGTAATGCCAAATGACATGTTACAGGAATCAAATGTTATGAAGAAGAAATTTTTCTGTCAACACAAAGCAAAAGAAAACTAGGAAATCTTTGGAAAACCCAACACAAATGTAAATAAGTCAATGTTGCCCAAGAAAAATACTCAAGCCAATAATGGCTGTCAACCCCCTCCCCACCCCAACCCCTACCACACCTCACACCCCCACCCCCTCTCCAATTAATAAAACTGAAGGGGGTGACAACCATTATTGGCATTAGTATATAACACTGTGCGTCCCCCAAAATACATCAAAATCATAACACAAACAACCTCTCAAAGACATAATGCTGTCGAAATACCTCACTAACGTACTCGCAGGAGTCAAATGTTGATTGCTTTCCAAATAAATGATTCCATGATGCGCGAAATATCAACTGTTCTGTAACTCTAAGCTCGACTGACAACGTAACCACTCGTCCTACATACTGATGTTCACCGGTCAATGAACGACAGCTGCCAAGGTCACCCGCTACTGTCAATATTTAAACATAGGCGTTTTATTGTTGACGTTCATCAGCTGATGAAGCCAGTATCTCACATGAGCAAATTCCATGAATCACGAAAAATCAACTGTTCTATAACTTAACCCACCGTTGACAAAATAATCACTCGACATACTGACGTTCACCAGTTGATGAAGCCAGTATCTCACGTGTCCAAATGTCATTGATGCGTGAAAAATTGGCTATAACTCTACGCTCGATTGACAACGTTAACTCGCGACAAACTATGTATGTACACACCAATTCAATATTATGTCCGTGGCTACATGTAAATCTCTCTTTGTAGGTTTAAGTATGGAAGACGGTAGTTTAAACGTGAGCTGTTGATTGAGTAGTGTAACACAATTATTGCTATCAATCGGACGAATATGGTGATCTCCACCATTTTCATAAACAAATAGTCAATGGTACGGGCGCATTGAGTAGCTGAACTAACAGTAAGATGTAGAGTCTGATGGTTTTCTGAGTATGATAATATATGTGTTAAATTACATGTATTTCGTTTGTTAATGAATCCAGCCTTTGATTTTTACATTCCTTCAAAGACTTCACAACAGGAAATGGCCGAGTCTACAGTTATGCAATATTACTTTCATCAAACTTAGGTCTGACAAAAAATAACTAGTCAAATTATTTTAAGGATTGTAAGTATCACTCGTATTCACTATACTCTCTATTACTCTTCTTCCCTCTCTCTCTCTCTCTCTCTCTCTCTCTCTCTCTCTCTCTCTCTCTCTCTCTCTCTCTCTCTCTCGCAAAGCCTTGTCCATTGTTCCCCTGAAAAGAATCGGGAACGTTTGGTACAAGTCAAAATAGGGAACCAATTTTATCACTGGTGCATCAAATTACGAAAGGTCCTACACATGCCTACCACATATCATTTTGAAAGTCGTATTACCCGCTCATTTTTATGATATTTTGAGGGTATTTTGTGGAGTTGTGTGGTCCTGTGCGTAGAGCTCAGGTCACAATCAGTTGCAGTTAAGCAACGTTGGTCGCGGACAGTCCTCGAATGGGTGACCGTGTTTGGCAGCTTGAGTCCTGAAAGTTTCTATGACTTCAGTCCTGCCCCACAACGAAGCACATGTGACGCATGTTGTTTAACCTTAGGCAAGTGAGTTTCATTCAAAATTGCCTCTGTCCACCTAGCAGTAAAATCGGGTACCTGGTATGATATGATGGTAGTCTGAATTTGAACCTTGAGCGCCTGACAGGCGACCGGTTGTATTCTCCACAGGGAGTGTTCTGTACTCGTTGAGCTCTTTGAGCATACAATGTGCATGGATAAACGCGCATTATAAATGGACTATTATTATTATTATTATGAAGTTTGCATGTGACTCTACCCCTCTTTGTTCTGCATTATCCTTGTAAATGTGACTGGTATAGTTAAGAAAGAACACATTAATATTCTTCCAGAAATATTACTCACTCTTAGAAACAGCGTACTTACCCCACAGGTTTATTCAACTGATTCACGCACGCACCAGTGCAGTCATCCAGAAAGAAACTAATGAAAACAGTGGACCAAATGTGAACATCCGCTTTAAGTTCAGCAAGTATCGGGCATGAAAACAAGCGAAACAACAACGTAACAAGCATAACCAAGAGATATATGAATGATGTGGCCATGTACATAGGTAGCGTTCTCCACACATTTTCTGGGAAACGTATAATCTGTATGTACAGAACTGTATGCCATATTGATTAAGTGTTGTATAACGGATTTCGAAACACCTGGTATTGTAACAGTAGTGGAGTCAAGACAGGACAAGGACATGATACTGAGGTGTGTGCTTAAATTGTATAACGTGTAGATAACACTGTATCAGAGTATTGTGTTGTTTCTATTTACAAAGTTACAGGTCGGTATGGGAAAGCAATACCTGACCCTTAAAAGTGACAACGATGATTGAATTGTCTGGGGGGGGAAGTGAAAAGTGAAGCGCAAAATCGAGGAATATATTTCTATGAAAGCATATCGTGCCCAAGAAGTCTTGGTGTGTTCCAGTTTAAATGATAAATGGCACCCGTGAAGAACCACATCCTCGTGGTGGGTGCTGGGTAACGCTAAGCGCTCTTCAGCCCCCCGTGTGGACCCGGGGGGTATATTTGGTCCACCAACCTGTTAGCCGTGGGTTGCGCCCCTGTGTCGGTGGAGGACGGAAGTCTGGCGGTTGAGGGCACTGGTTCCAGGATCAGTGTTCCTTTGCCCAACACACCACTTCGCCCCTTACTTCACCTAGACGGGTCGTTGAATGGGCCCGGTTCAACCATCGGCTGGTCAGGCCAAGCCCTGTGTATTATTGTGTTGCTCAAAATACTTCAACTTTTTAACATGTTTTGACAAAAGTCTTGGCGAAATGATCAGTCATTTGAATTTCAAGTGTATCTTGACTAATTTTGTAATTTTCCTTGAGTCATATACCTAGAAGGCAGTTATTCATGGGCCAAACTTGTAGATTAATTAATCTTTAATTTTTCTGCTGGAGTATATAATCCGGGGGTCCCTGGTGCTGCAAGTCGGAGATCCACTTGTTATTAACACCGCCTTTATGGGTGGGGAGCTCGGATGATGAACCATCAAACTCTAATCATGGCTTACGAAACCCCCCTATAAAAACAAAACGTCCTCTTGACACAGATCCTGATGATGATGAAAGTAGACAGCCTAAATCAATTGACTACTGGCCACGTTTCTTAGTGATGGAGACTCAAGATAACACCAGATTGAAGTTAAATCCTTTTGCTGTACAAAAAGGCACACAAGGCATAGCCGGTGATGTAAAAAGCATCAAACGTTTACGTTCAGGGGCACTGCTTATTGAGTGCAGCAAAAGGCAACAGGCAACTATCCTGATGTCTACTGAAACGTTCATCGGCATTAAGGCATCGGTGTCACCTCACAGAACAATTAATACCAGCAAAGGAATCGCACGAGACCGAGATCGATTGTTCACTGACATGTCTGAACTTGATATTGTTTCAGAAATGAAAGATCAAGGGGTCTTTATTGTGCAGCTTGTATATACCTCCATCTTCAAATATTCAGCAATCAGATCTTCAAAATCTGTTTGATCAACTTCCGAAGCCATGTCTCATCATGGGCGATCTGAACGGCCACAATCCGCTTTGGGGAAGTGGCCATACTAATACTAAAGGCAAAATCCTTGAGGAATTTATTTCTGATAATCACCTATGTATATATAACGATGATTCTCCCACTTATCTACATCCAGCTACGGGAACATATTCTTCCCTGGATCTGTCAATTGCCGACTCCAGCTTGTATAATGAATTTGAATGGGCGGTCCATGATGACCTATGTGGGAGTGATCACTTCCCCACCATTCTCAAAACAGTCAACCCTGGGGATGATCCACCTTTATCAAGAAGGAACTTTGCCAGGGCTGACTGGTCATTATATGAGACTCTGTGTGCTGAACAATTAACTCATGCTCGTTTTAGGAACAGTGAAGATCCTATTCAGTCGTTTTCTGATATCCTTAATGACATTGCTGACAGTACAATTCCTCAGTCCTCTGCGGTTCCACATATTCGTAAACCATGGTTTGATAATGAATGTAAACAGGCCAGAAAGAGCAGGAAGAAAGCTGAAAAATATTTTCGGCGACATCCTACTGTCCATAATTTGAATAAAGTAAAAATCTTAAATGCCAAGGCTCGACGTACATTTAAGCAGAATAAGCGTCAGTCTTGGAGGAAATATGTTTCTAAAATAAATTCACGTACACCGATTTCAAAGGTGTGGAACATGATCCAAAGAATTAAGGGCAAAGGTTCCAAATCTACTGTTCACCATCTGAAGGATGGTGACAATATATTAACTGGTAAGTCTGACATTGCCAATAAGCTTGGTGAAACGCTCGCCAAACACTCTTCTTCGTCGAATTACGTCCCTCAATTTCAACAATATCAGAAACAACAGGAGAAGAAGAGAATAAATTTTAACTCGGACAATGGCGAAGACTATAATGAATTATTTTCATTACATGAGCTCCACACTGCCCTTGAGCAAGCTCATGACACAGCAACAGGAGCTGATAATATACACTATCAGCTCTTGAAGCATTTACCAGAATCATGTTTGGAAACACTTTTAAATATTTTTGATACAATATGGACTTCAGGGAATTTCCCACCTTCGTGGCGTAATGCCATTGTAGTCCCTATACCAAAGCCTGGCAAGGATCATACCGATCCGTCTAATTACAGACCAATCTCTTTAACGAGTTGTGTCTGTAAAACCATGGAACGAATAGTAAATAATCGATTAACATGGTATCTTGAAACCAATAACCTAATAACAAATATTCAATGTGGTTTCAGGAAAAATCGTAGTACCATTGATCATTTGGTACGATTAGAATCCTTTGTCAAAAATGCTATAGTTAATAAACAACATGCAGTATCGATATTCTTTGATCTCGAGAAAGCCTACGATACCACCTGGAAGCATGGCATTTTAAAGGATTTACATGATTTTGGTTTAAGGGGTCGTTTACCTCTTTTTATATCACAGTTTTTAACAGACAGGCAATTTCAAGTCCGCGTGGGTTCATCCCTGTCTGACCATTACAATCAGGATCAGGGTGTCCCACAAGGTAGTATTTTGTCTGTAACATTGTTTAGTATTAAGATTAACAGTTTATCAAAGGTTTTAAACGATTCAATTGATGGATCACTTTTTTGTGGATGGGCACCCATGAAAGGCCACCTCCTCGTGGTGGGTGCTGGGTCACGCTAAGCGCCTTTCAACCCCCCGTTGTGGACCCGGGGGGATATTAGGTCCACCAACCCGTTTGCCGTGGGTTGCGCCCCTGTGTCGGTGGAGGAAGGGAGTCTGGTGGTTGAGGGCACTGGTTCCAGGATCAGTGTTCCTTTGCCCAACACACCACTTCGCCCCTTACTTCACCTAGACGGGTGGTAGAATGGGCCCGGTTCTACCAATCGGCTGGTCATGCCGAGCCCTGTGCATGTTACTTGTTTTTGCACAACATTGATATTTTCTAGTGCTTGCCATGGGGTCTTGGTCAAATCACTTATAGACCTGCAATGTATATATTGATTCTACATAGATCAAAATGTAATTACCTAGAGTCTTAATGCCCAGAAGGCGATGGCTCATGGGTCAATCTGGTGGATTTATTAATCTTGAATTGATACTTCTGCTGGAGTATATCATCCCAGTATCCTTGGTGCTGCTAGTTGACACCCACTGGCATATGGCATTGTCTTCCTGATACTCCGTGGTGGGTGGGGAGCTGGGATGATGAACCTTTATTCACTTACCATGATACCTCCAAAACAACTCAAACGTACTTTAGAAGATAGTACATCTTCTGATGATGACACCGTCTCAAAACAAATCTGACCATTGGTCTCGATTTTTGGTGATTTCTTCTCCGGATGATGGTCCATTAAAATTGAATCCGTTTGTTTCTATCAAAAGCGATTTATGGTATCGCTGGTGATGTTGTGTCAATGAAAAGGATGCGATCTGGCTGTATCTTACTAGAATGTAAATCAGCCTTCAATCAGCTACACTATTGGCTGTCAAACATATTGTTCTCGCATACCAGTTACTGTGTCACCACACAAAACTCTCAACAGTTCCAAGGGCATTGTCAGAGATAGAGACCGTTGTCTTGCAGACATGTCTGAGGATGAGATAGCTTCTGAACTGAACGACCAGGGTGTAACGTTTGTGAAACGTTTTTACAAGCAGGCAGAATGGTCAAACTATTAAGTTGAATACTTATCTGTTTACCTTTTCTGTTCCAGTTCCACCACCATCCATCAAAGCAGGTTACTGTAATATTGGTGTTGACAAGTACATACCAAATCCACTTCGGTGTTACTCATGTCAAAGTTTGGTCATGGTGCCCAATCATGTACCAATAGCAAGAAATGTCACCGTTGTGGAGAACCTGCGCATGACACTTTAGACTGCCCAAACAGCCCTAAATGTGCTAATTGTTCTGGGGACCACGCTGCTTCATCAAAATCCTGCCCAGTCTGGCAACTACAACATCAAATTGTTAAACTGAAGCATGAAAAGAACATCTCTTTGCAGAGGCTAAACGTTTGGTAACATCTGCTAACACTCCAACTGCATCTGTATCATACTCTGCAGTAGTTACCCGTCAGCCTACTAAGACTGTTAAATCTGTAGAGTGCCAGACCGATATCACCTGGGTGAAGACTGTCAAATATTCAATACGTGAAACGAAAAATGTTGCATCTACGCAAACAAAATCACCATCGCGTCAACAATCTCGTTCACCGTCACCTGTAATAGTAAATGCCAGCAAGTCAGTCAACTATTCCAAAAATCGGATCGAGTACCGAAAGGTCAACGGGATCCGGTACAAATATTTAACAAATATCAACTTCTGGAGGACATGGATGTCACTCCACATCACCGTGTGCGTCACAATAGTCATTCGCCACGGTCCAGATCCCCCTGTACTACCACCTAATATAACATGAGTCAGGGTAATACCCTTATCCAGTGGAACTGCAGAGGACTTAGAGCCAATTTAAATGAACTACAATTATTAGTACAAGATTTTCAGCCATCAATTTTCTGTCTCCAAGAAACATACCTTAAACAGACAGATACATTTGACTTACGTCAATACAAGTCTCATCATTCTTTTCACCCCGGGTGGCAAAGCCAATGGGGCTCCTCTATCTTAGTGAGGCAGGGCATAATACACAGCCCTGTTCAACTTACAACGAATCTTCAGGCTGTTGCAGTCCGACTAACTTTACACATTGCATTTACTGTATGCTCTTTATATATCCCACCATCTTCAAACCTCCAGAAATCTGAACTTCAATCTCTATATGACCAGCTCCCTCAGCCCTGCATACTCATGGGGATTTGAATGGACATAATCCTTTATGGGGAGGTAATGGTATTAATACCAAGGGCAAAGTATTGGAGGATTTCATTTCTGACAATAGTGTTTGTATTTTTAATGATGGTACTCATACATATTTACACCCTGCAACGGGTAGCTATTCTGCCTTGGACCTTACACTCACAGATGCGACCCTTCTACATGAATTTTCGTGGTCAGTTCATGATGATTTATGTGGAAGTGACCACTTTCCTACATTTCTAACAGTAAGTAACCCGTCTGACGTTCCACCCTTATCGAGGTGGAATTTTTCAAAGGCTAACTGGTCTCACTTCAGTTCATTATGTACTGAGAAATTGAAACATGAAAAGTTCCAGAATATTGCTGACCCCATTCAGTTGTTTTCAGATGAACTGAATGCTATAGCTACCGATTCCATTCCTAAGTCCTCTGCAAATCCACACATTCGTAAGCCATGGTTTGATGGCGACTGCAAACAGGCTAGGAAAAATAGGAAAAAGCGGAAAAAAATATTTCCGCAAGCATCCAACTGTACATAATTTGAATAACGTTAAGGTAACCAGAGCTAAAGCTCGCCGTACCTTCAAACAAAATAAACGTCAATCATGGAGAACCTACGTCTCCAAGATTAATTCCCGTACACCTATATCAAAGGTGTGGAATATGGTCCAAAGGATCAAAGGCAAAGGTTCCAAACCGAGTGTTAAACATATTAAGGAAGGAGATCACTTTCTTGAAGATGCTTCTGACATTGCAAACAAACTTGGCGAAACATTAGCTCAACACTCGGCTTCATCAAACTATCTTCCCGAATTTCAGAAATATCAGAAAACTGAGGAAAAGAAAAAAATTAATTTCCACTCCGAAAACGGAGAAGATTACAACGAAGTATTTTCACTACATGAGCTACAAGCTGCCCTCTTTGGGCAGGCTCATGATACAGCAACAGGGGCTGATAATATTCATTATCAGCTCCTGAAACATTTGCCTGCATCATGTCTTGAAGTGCTTTTAGACATTTTGATGAAATTTGGACTTCAGGGAAATTCTCCTTCTTGGCGAAATGCTATTGTTGTTCCTATACCTAAGCCTGGCAAAGACCATTCAGATGCATCTAATTATCGACCTATATCCTTGACTAGCTGTGTTTGCAAAACTATGGAACGAATGGTAAATAATCGTTTAGTGTGGTATTTGGAAACCAATAATCTCATTACTAATATTCAATGTGGTTTCCGGAAAAACCGAAGTACTATCGACCATTTGGTACGATTAGAATCCTATGTAAAAAATGCAATTATAAATAAACAACACGTAGTATCAATTTTCTTCGATCTAGAGAAAGCATATGACACTACTTGGAAGCATGGCATTTTGAAAGATTTGCATGATTTCGGTTTAAGAGGTCGTTTGCCTCAATTTATCTCACAATTTTTAAAAGACAGGCACTTTCAAGTCCGAGTGGGTTCAACCCTGTCTGACCATTACAATCAGGATCAGGGTGTCCCTCAAGGCAGTATTTTGTCTGTCACTTTATTTAGCGTAAAGATCAACAGTTTATCCAAGGTTTTAAACGATTCAATTGATGGATCACTTTTTTGTGGATGATTTTAATATTTCATGTCGCGGTAAGAAAATGCATACTATTGAACGGCAACTGCAGTTGTGTTTAAACAAGATAAATAAATGGTGTCTTGAAAACGGTTTTAAATTTTCTAAATCCAAAACCAATTGTATACATTTCTGCCGTAAATACAAACCGCATAAAGACCCTGAACTCTCTCTAAATGGCACACCCATTAAAGTTGTGAAGGAGGCCAAGTTCTTGGGTATTATTTTTGACTCGCACTTAACGTTTCTGCCACATATTAAATCACTAAAAAACTAAATGCCTGAAGGCACTTGACTTGTTGAAAGTTGTTTCCAACACAAAGTGGGGAGGGGATCAAGCTACCCTCCTCCATCTATATCGCTCATTGGTCCGCTCGAAACTTGATTATGGCTCCATCGTATATGGTGGAGCTTGCAAAAGCAATCTAAAACTACTTGATTCTGTCCACCACCAAGGTCTTGGATCTTTTAGAACTTCTCCTGTTGACAGTCTCTACGTCGAAGCAGACGAGCCTTCTCTTGCCCATCGACGTATAAAATTATCTTTACAATATCTTACAAAACTATATTCTAACGAATCGAATCCTGCATTTCATTGTATCTTTAATCCTCTTTATGAGGATTTGTACAACAAGAAATCTTCTCTTGTTCCGCCCTTGGGGCTCAGAATGAAGCCACTCATTACTGCTGCCGGCATTGAGCTGGAGAATATAGCTCCTTCTCGTCTTCTTTCTTCTCCTCCTTGGCAACTGGTGAGGCCTGAAGTTGACCTAACTCTGACAAAATTTAAGAAATCTGAAACTAATGAATTACAATATAAACAAGAATATAATCAACTAAAAAACTAAATATAATACATACAAATCCTTATTTACAGATGGGTCCAAGGATGGTGGCGCGGTGGCATGTGCCACTGTCATTGGATCCAGAACAATATCTTCTAGGATACCAGATAACAGCTCCATTTTTACAGCAGAAGCAAACGCCATATTAACGGCTCTTAAATATATTCAACGACATCCTAAACATAGACAGTACATAATCTTTTCAGATTCTCTTTCGTGTCTTCAGGCTATTACAAATATTTCTTGTAAACATCCACTTTTATTGGAAATTATTGAATTGTACAATCAACTTGCCACTGGCCAATGCGACATCGTCTTTTGTTGGTTACCCAGCCACGTTGGCATTTCTGGGAACACAATGGCCGATCTTGCTGCCAAGGCAGCACTCAACAAATCTGTGACACCACTTCTTATTCCTTACTCTGACTACAAAGCGTGCATTAGAACCTACATCCGTGATCTGATGCAGAAGAAGTGGGACACCCAAGTAGGTATCAATAAATTACATGAAATAAAACCCTATATCGGTTACACTTACTTGGGTTGTCAGTCCAGATTTGAAGAGGTCATCATGCGACGATGTCGTATTGGCCATACAAGGTATACTCACAAATATTTGTTAAATGGTGAAGATCCTCCGTTTTGTATCCCTTGTGATGAGAGTCACAGTCAAGCATCTCCTGCTTGACTGTGTTGAATTCTCCATCATAAGGGATAAATATTTCAATGTTAAAACTGTTAAGGATCTTTTTAATTCTGTTCATCTTCATTTAATTCTTGGTTTTTTAAAAGAAATTGATTTCATTAATGAATTTTGATTAATATATTCTGTATAAAGCTGTGTTTTAATGATTGGTAGTTTGATTAGTAACTTAGGTTGTTAGTGGCTGTACTCTCAAGGGGGGTTGAAGTATTGTAAAATTATTGTCCCCCTGAAAGGGTACGTAAGTCCCAAAACTTCGACAGTCAATTTGAACTTACCAGGATTTTTAAACGTAGCATTTTTGTCATTTTAATTGTAGCTAACATTTCTTACAATCGCCAGCAGCTGAAGGGATGGTGTAAATCCACCTTGGGTCCATGCAGGTAGCCAAGGTACTGTAAGTCCCCATGGTCCCTAGTATGGTGATCGACCTTCAGTTGTTGGCGATCTATAGCCTGTTTTTATCTTGTATTGTCCTAATAGTGCTATTAGTTTTAACCTTCCACACTAGTTTTAAATCTAATTGTGATATTCTAGTTGTTTTACTGTCCTTCGATGACAGGTTTTATAATATATACATATTCCATTACAATGTAAGATGTTCTCGTCACGATATGGCTGAAATATTGCCGATGTGACGTTAAATTGTAACTCACTCACTCACTCACTTTTTGTGGATGATTTTAATATTTCTTGTCGCGGTAAGAATATGCATACTATTGAACGGCAACTACAGTTGTGTTTAAACAAAATAAATAAATGGTGTCTTGAAAACGGCTTTAAATTTTCTAAATCAAAAACTAATTGCATACATTTCTGCCGTAAATATAAACCACATAAAGACCCGGAACTGTTTTTAAATGGC
This sequence comes from Haliotis rubra, assembly GCF_003918875.1. Lineage (NCBI taxonomy): Eukaryota > Metazoa > Mollusca > Gastropoda > Lepetellida > Haliotidae > Haliotis > Haliotis rubra. The sequence goes on from NW_025765335.1 coordinate 116,286, forward strand.
ACTCCCATCAAGGTTGTAAAAGAGGCCAAGTTCTTAGGTCTCATTTTCGACTCTCATTTAACTTTTCTTCCGCATATTAAATCTCTAAAATTAAATGCCTGAAGGCACTCGATTTATTGAAAGTCGTGTCTAATTCAAGGTGGGAGGGATCAAGCTACGCTCCTACACCTTTACAGATCACTTATCCGCTCGAAGCTTGATTATGGCTCCATCGTATATGGTGGAGCCTGTAAAGCAACCTAAAATTGCTGGATTCTATCCATCACCAAGGCCTAAGACTTTGTCTTGGTTCCTTCAGAACATCTCCTGTTGACAGTCTCTACGTCGAGGCAGATGAGCCTCCTCTTACCCAACGCCATGTATAAAACTATCATTACAGTATATTACTGAAGCTATATTCTAACGATTCTAATCCTGCGTTTCACTGCATCTTCACTCCTCTTTATGAAGATTTGTATAACAAAAAGCCTTCTCTTGTTCCGCCTCTTGGGCACAGAATTAAACCAACCCTTTCTGCTGCCGGCATTGAGCTGGAGAATATATCTCCTTCTCGTCTTCTTTCTTCTCCTCCTTGGCAATTGGTGAGGCCAGACGTTGACTTAACATTAACCACATTTAAAAAATCCGAAACTAATGATTTACGGTATAAACAAGAATTTAGTCAATTAAGAAATAAATATAATACCTATAAATCCTTATATACAGATGGATCCAAGGATGGTGGCGCGGTTGCTTGTGCCACTGTCATTGGGTCCAAAACAATATCTTCCAGACTACCCAATGACAGTTCAATTTTCACAGCAGAAGCAAACGCAATACTAACAGCTCTTAAATATATTAATAAACACCGTAAATATAAACAATATATCATCTTTTCAGATTCTCTTTCTTGTCTTCAGGCTATTAAAAATCTTTCTTGCAAACATCCACTTTTATTAGAAATTATTGAATTGTATAATGAGCTTACTACTGGCCAATGCGACATCGTCTTTGTTGGTTACCCAGCCACGTTGGCATTTCTGGGAACACAATGGCCGATATTGCTGCTAAGGCAGCACTCAACAAATCTGTGACACCACTTCTGATCCCATACTCTGATTACAAAGCTGCTATACGATCTTATATCCGTGATCTGATGCAAAAGAAGTGGGACACCCAAGTAGGTATCAATAAATTAAATGAAATAAAACCCTATATCGGTTACACTTACTTGGGTTGTCAGTCCAGATTTGAAGAGGTCATTATGCGACGATGTCGTATTGGCCACACTAGATATACGCATGAATACCTATTGAAAGGTGAGGATCCCTCGTTTTGTATCCCTTTGTGATGAACGAATCACGGTTAAGCATGTCTTGCTTGACTGTGTTGAGTACTCCATCACAAGGGATAAGTATTTTAATGTCAAAACATTGAAGGATCTTTTTTATACTGTTAATTATCATTTAATAGTTGAATTTTTAAAAGAATTAGATTTGTTAACAGATTTGTAAATAGATAAATATTTTATTATTGGTAATTTAAATTAGTCACTGAGATTGTTAGTGGCTATACCCTCAAAGGGGGTTGACGTAGCGTAAAATTATTGTCCTCCTGAGAGGGTACGTAAGACCCAAAACTTCGAAAGTCAATTTAAAATTACCAGGATTTTTAAACGTAGCATTTTTGTCATTTTAATTGTAGCTAACATTTCTTACAATCGCCAGCAGCTGAAGGGATGGTGTAAATCCAACTAGGGTCCATGCAGGTAGCCAAGGTACTGTAAGTCCCCATGGTCCCTAGTATGGTGATCGACCTTCAGTTGTTGGCGATCTATAGCCTGTTTTTATCTTGTATTGTCCTAATAGTGCTATAAGTTTTAACCTTCCACACTAGTTTTAAATCTAATTGTGATATTCTAGTTGTTTTACTGCCCTTCGTTGGCAGGTGTTTTATATTATACATATATTACATTTCAATATCAAATGTTCTCGTCACGATATGGCTGAAATATTGCCGATGTGACGTTAAATAATAACTCACTCACTCACTCACTCAAGGGGTCTTATATGTAAAGCGTTTTACAACAAGTAAAAACCCGGAAACCATTTCAACAAACACGTATCTGTTTTCACTTTCTTCTCCAACTGCTCCCAGATCACTAAAGGCAGGGTACTGTAACATTAATGTCGACACCTACATACCAAACCCACTGAGATGTTTTAAATGCCAAAAGTTTGGTCATGGTGTTCGTACTTGCACATTGTCTGTTGTGTGTGCTCACTGTAGTGAGAAGACACATACAACAGCAGATTGTGTCAGTACCTTTAAGAAGTGTACCAATTGTGCAGGTGATCACTCATCGTTCTCAAAAGACTGTCCCATTTTGAAACAGCAGATGGAGATAAATATGATAAAGTTTACTCAAAATATCAGTTTTTCTGATGCCAAAAAGCTTGTCTTGAGATCAGAAATTAAGGAAACGTATGCTTGCAAAGCCAAATCATCTTCAGAAACAAACCCAACAATAACTAAATCATTTGTAACCTGTCAGACGAATTTCACTTGGATCAAGACAGATTCTCCTTGTCACCTGCAATATCTACACACACTGCAGAACCACTTCCTGGTACGCCCCAAATCCAATCAGAACCATCTTATGACCGCGACACATCTTAGTCAACTCAAAGGTCTCAATCAATGTCAAACGTTCAACAAATCGTTAAAAACAAAGGCAAACCGAAGCCAGATTCTTTGAAGAAACAAAGTGGCACATCCCCAAAGGAGTCAGATGATAAAATCCAATTATTTAACAAATACGGATCACTTGAGGACATGGACGTATCCGAAAACGTCCATTCTAGGGCACATAGCTTGTCGCCCTCGAAAAGGTGCGGGGTAGATTCCCTATTAATCCACCTAAAAGATAGGTCTTTCTAAGCATATCATGCAGTGGAACTGTAGAGGACTACGGACAACTTCCCTCAGGTAGTTCACTATCAGATGAGCGCTCACGCGGGAGAACAGATCTTTTAGGTTTGTTGCATCATAATGTGAGTCCCTTGCAGACGATAAGTCCACGCATTCAAGCAGAATATGCTTGATGGTGAAAACCTCATCGCAAGAGACACACATGGGGGGTCCATCCCCATCCGTTTTCAGTCATGATTAAATCGACTGTGGCCAATACGACATCGTCGTAAAATTACCTCATCACGTCTTGACTGACAACCCATGTAGGTATAACCAATTGTTGGTTTCAATTCATACAGTTTATTTCTTCCTACTTGAGTGTCCCATCATTTTTGCATGAGGTCCCGAGTATAGCTTTTGACAGTGGGTTTGAAATCGCTGTACGGGATCAGCAGTGGAGATAAGGGCTTGTCAAGAGGTGCTTTTGCTGCAGCATCAGCTTTTGTGTTACCTGCTATGCCTACGTGACCCGGCAACCAGCAGAGGACGATGTCACATTGGCCAGTAGAAAGGTCGTTGTAAAGTGCTTGAAGGCAAGATAATGAATCTGTGAAAACGATGAAGTTTTTGGAATGATTCTGCTGTTTAATATAGGTCAAAGCTGAAAAGATAGCTTTGGCCTCGGCATTGAAATTGAAACTGTTGTCGGGAATCCTAGAGGAGACAGTCTTAGATCCAATGAATGCAGCACTGGCGACGTGGCCCTCATCCTTGGATCCGTCTGTGAAAATGGATCTATGGGTGTCATACTTGGAACATAACTGGATGTATTCCTGCTGGAACATCAAGGGATTTGTTTCAGACTTTTTTGAATTTAGTGAGGGTAAGATCAACCTGTGGTTACACCATCTGCCAGGGTGGTGAAGACAGGAGTCGGTAAGGTGCTATGCTATTGAGATCAATTTTAGCTGCAGATATGTGTGGTTGAATTCTGATTCCAAGTGGTGGAACCAGGCTTGGCAGTTTAGGAAACAAGTTTTCATAGAGAGGGTTGAAAACACAATTGTATGCTGGATTGGACTGATTTGAACGTAGTTTAGTGATATACTGCAGTGAAAGTTTAATGCGGCGTTGTTCAAGGGAAGGTTCGTTAGCCTCTGCATATAGACTGTCTACCGAAGAGGTCCTAAAAGCTCCCAGGCAGAGCCTCAGGCCTTGGTGGTGGATAGAATCTAATTTTTCTAAATTGCTTTTGCAGGCTCCACCATAAACAATGGAGCCGTAGTCTAGTTTAGAGCGAACCAAAGATCTGTACAAGTGAAGGAGGGTAATCCCCCCACCAAGGAGTTTATTGGTCTCCAGGTTCCAGATTTATCGATTGTTGACCATGCGCTCCATGGTTTTACAAACACAGCTAGTTAGTTATATAGGACGGTAGTTTGAGGGATCGGTATGATCCCGGCCAGGTTTTGGTATAGGGATGATAATGGCGTTGTGCCACGAAAGAGGAAAGTTGCCGGTTGTCCAAATGTCATCAAATATATTGAGTACAGTTTCCAAACTTGAATCAGGAAGGTGTTTCAGAAGCTGATAATGAATATCATCAGCACCTGCTGTAGTGTCGTGAGCCTGCCCCGGGGCAGTACGTTGTTCATGGAGAGAGAACATTTCATTGTAATCCTCACCATTATCAGAGTTAAAATTGACAGTTTTCTTTTCTTGTTGGATTTGGTAATTCTGGAACTTGGGGTTATAGTTTGACGAGGAGGAGTGGTTTGCCAAAGTTTCGCCAAGTTTGTTTGCTATTTCAACTTTATTGGTTAAAAGGGTGTCCCAACTTTGAGATGGCGAACACCAGATTTGGATCCTTTGCCCTTAATCTTTTGAATCATGTTCCACACCTTGGACATGGGTGTGTGTGAGTTGATTTTGGACTCATATTTCCTCCATGACCGGCGTTTGGTTTGTTTAAATGTACGTCTTGCCCTGGCATTTGTCATTTTAACGGCATTCAGGTTATGCACAGTAGGATGTTGACGGAAGTATTTTTCCGCCTTCTTCCTATTTTTCCTAGCTTGTTTGCAGTTTGTATCAAACCATGGTTTGCGTATGTGCGGGTTAGCAGAGGACTTAGGATAGGTTTCGTCTCCAATCGTATTTAGGATATCAGAAAATAGTTCCATGGGATCAGGAACATTCCTGAAGTTGTCCGGTATAAGCTTTTCAGAGCAGAGATTTTGGAATAATGGCCAATTGGCCTTAGTAAAATTCCAACTTGTTGAAGGTGGTTCATCCGCGGGAGTGATAGGAGTAAGAATAGTTGGGAAGTGGTCACTTCCACAAAGGTCATCGTGGACCGACCATTCAAACTCGTTTAAGACTTTAGAATCCGTAAGTGATAGATCAAGTGCAGTGTATGTTCCAGTGGCAGGATGGAGATAGGTGTTTGATCCATCGTTGAAGATGCATAGATCATTATTGGAGAGAAATTCTTCAAGGACCTTTCCCTTATTATTTGTATCAGTACTCCCCCATAGAGGGTTATGGCCGTTCAGGTCGCCCATGATTATGCAGGGCTTTGGGAGTTGATTATACAAGTTCTGAATATCTGATAGGCGGACAGTTGAGGTGGGAGGGAGATAGAGGGAACATAGTGTAAACCCTATGTTCAGAGTCATGCGGACAGCAACAGTTTGTAGGTTGGTGTTAAGTGGAACAGGGCTATGGAGGATGCCCTGCCTCACCAGGATAGAAGTGCCTCCTGTAGCTTTTACACTGGGAGGAGAAAAGGAGTGGTAGGAACTGTACCGACGGATGTCAAATTTATCAGTCCTTTTTAGGTAGGTTTCTTGGAGACAAAACGCGGATGGTTTGAAGTCTTGAATCAATAACTGTAATTCATTATAATTATTCTTAAGTCCTCTGCAATTCCAGTGGATCATGTTTTGTGGATTCATGGTGCTTCCACTGGTGACATGTCACGTGAACGTGAGAAAGCGTTTGATGAACTCCTATTGGTGTCTGGTGGAGATGGAGTTACCTCCATATCCAGAGGGCCAAAGGCGTTATGGACCTCGACGGGGACCTCTGAAGGAGAGGTGGCCTTTGGTGTTGTGTTTGGCAGTTGCTCAAGTTGCTTTAGTCTCTCTAGCCTCTTTTTTCCCTTTTTTTGCGCGCAGTTTCTGTTTCTGGTCTTGGCATTTGTTCTGGTGTTTGTGATTCAGAAGTTTTGACTTTTGGCGTTGGAGATGGAGTGGCTGAGATGGGTTGAGTTGTGTTGAGTTCAGTTGGCTGAGAAGACATGACCCATGTTAGGTCGGTCTGACATGAGATAGTTGCAGGAGTGATAGAAGGACGGGAGACAGCAGAAGAGTAAGTGATGGTTGAAGGGGCTGCAGTTAAACTTGCAACCCTCTTCTTAGCTTCATGAAAGGAGATATTTTCTTTGTGCTTGATCTTTAGGATCTCGGATTCGCGTTGCCATACTGGACAAAACTTGGAAGAGGCCATATGGTTACCACCGCAGTTTGTGCACTTCACTTCCTTAGTACAGTCATTGCCCTCATGCTTGTCACCACAGCCGTAACAAACAGCAGAGGAACGACAGGACTTGGATCCATGTCCAAACTTTTGGCAGTTGTAGCACCGGACTGGATTGGGGACATACACCTCCACACCAATGCTACAATAACCAGCTCGAATCTTTGCTCGCGCGAACGTAAAGAGATAGGTGTTTGTTGGTTGAACAACACCGTCCTTTTTGAAAGTGAATCGTTTTACGGCTGTGACGGACTGCTGAGAGAGTTCCTCGACAATTTGTTCTTCAGTCATGTCAGACAGGCATCGAGCTCTGTCCCGTACAATGCCTCTACACGAGTTAAGTGTTTTGTGCGCTGAGACAGCGACCTTGATGTTGACAAATTCTTGTATTTTGAGGAGATTCAAGGATTGTTGTTTCCGAGTACATTCTATCAGGAAAGAACCAGATCAGAGCTTTGTAACATTGGCAACCTCTCCGCAGATACCAGCGATACCTTTGGAGATTGCAAATGGGTTCAGTTGCAGAGGTTGCTTGTCACAAGCTTCAATGATCAGGAAGCGTGGCCAGTAGTCAGGTCGGAAGGGCGTACTCTCGTCAGACGAGGAGTTGTCAGAATCCATGTGTCTTCGTTTTGAACCGGGGTATTGGGAAGCCATGTCGTAGGTAATGTGGTTCGGCATCCCCTCTCCCCACCCACCGTGGAGTGAAAACAAGGACGATTAGATTTGTTAAATGATTTGTAAATAGATACATATTTCATTATTGGTAATTTGGACTAGTAACTGAGATTGTTAGTGGCTGTTCCCTCAAAAGGGGTTGAAGTATTGTAAAATTATTGTCCTCCTGAGAGGGTACGTAAGTCCTAAAACATTCAAAGTCAATTTAAATCTATCCAACCTTTTTAATCGTAGGATATGTGGGGTTTTGTAATGTATGGCTAAATGTGTCTAAACTGCTAACGGCTCAGGGATGGTGTAAATCCAGCTAGGGTCCATGCAGGACGCAAATGTACTGTAAGTCCCCATGGTCCCTAATATGGTGATCTACCTACAGTTGTTGGCAATCTTTAGCCTGTTTTTACATTGTCTTGTCATTTCTAGCTAACATGTTTTAGATTTCATCACTAGTTTCTGTGATACACTAGTAGTTTTACTTTTCTCTCGTCAACAGGTTTTAATTTTAATTTCTAATTTTACTGATATATGATATAATCATTAATTGTCCTCGTCACGATCTGGCTGAAATATTTCCGATGTGACGATAAATATTAACTCACTCACTCCTTAAATGATAAACTAACCATGAACAAGCTAAAGTGAGAAGCTATAATATAACGTTCTCGCACCGGCTGCAGAGATCACTTTGCTGATATACCAAATACATTGACAATATTCCATAACACTGTTCGAGCTGAGGGGTGGTGAAATGGTCGCGTGATTACTGGAGTTGCTTAGCCACGTACACATCGCTGTGTGTGCGCTTGTGTGTTTGTAATTGGATGATTCGGTCATTTTTATGCACAAACCCAAATAGACATCTTCCAGGGATTGGAAAATCTCGATTGTAAACACAGAGATGACATTATATTGCAAAAAAAGCTGTAATAATGATATAGATCAGTATCATATATTTGTAATTCACACTTATGAATTACCAAATGATACATTGCCTAGGATCCCAGTGTCGTTGGCTGCAGTTCGTATTTTGTGAAGGAAACAAGTCATACCGTTTTGACTTTCATTTTCGTAACATCAGTTCCTGAAATCCATGGCGTAGTGGTTTCCTTTGGGTACACGATAGATGCCATGTCTGAATCCCACTGCCCACAGTGGACATTTCACAGCTATTATACTTGTGATTGAGGATACAAAGAAAATGAAGCATGTCTATGATGAGTGAAGCAAGAATCAACTCGAATATCAATTTCCATGCCATGTGACCTTGAACAATATTGGAAAAGAGCAAAACTACTTACGAACCATAGTTAGCAGGACTTAATACATTCGAATAATGTTTTAAATAGGATCCCATCTGAGTTCAAAAGCGAAACGGGGATAGACAATTGCAACCCACTAATTTTGATCTAGCTGAAAAAAAAAGATTGAAACATGACTTGAGATATCCTTATGGCGAGGCACAGCTCTCAAATTCACTCATAAGGAAATGTAATAAATTAGGAGATAAGCGTATTTCACGTTGCCATGGTAGAATTGGTAATACATGCAGTTCCATCTGATATCACAAGACATAGAAGCGACAAAACCCTTCCACATCCATAAGAAGTTACTACTAAAAGCAGAGTCGATTGTAAAATTCTCACTATATCATGAACACAGAACACACACAATGGTTATTTGTATGTTCACTGAAACATATGTCTCATTTCCTCAAAACAATCATGCTGGCTTATATGCTACATACAATCATCATCAGATTATTTAAGATATGGTTCCTAACACATCCCCCACTAACAGAAATGTACTGGGGAATGCACCAACATATTAAACATATTTAGTCATGTCAAAGATCTTTATCGTTATTTTATTGGAGATACATATATCACTTTACTCTCTGTATGCATCAGTTAAGTTGATACCTGATGTCAGTTCAGTGCAGTGCGTCGATGAAGTCTCGGTTACCAAGTACTCAGCGTGCACAGGAAAATGCTCGTATTCAAGTGGGCCACCATATGCATTTATATTACCGAACTCTTGAATAAAATTTACCTAATATCAATATCATTTATGAGATTATGAAAGAAATGATAAATCTGAATCTGGTCATACATGCTTTCAAGGGTACGAAAACATGTGTCATTAGTGAAAAGCATTTACAATTATTGTCAGCTTTATAACTATGTGAAAATGGTGGCCATATTTACACACCTTTGTCACATTTACACATCTTTGTCATATTAACACATCTTTGTCATATTTACACACCTTTGTCATATATGCTCATTTCTATATTTCATGACGTAATGTTACATACATTTCAAACGTCGGTCATATGGGCCTCGGATGATACGTTTATTTCCTCACATGGTAAATTTGAGAATTATTGTAGGCAGGTTACATGGAGTTGAGAACCCTGCAGCTTGATGCAACTAAATAATTACAAGAACAGAACACACATCACTCCTCCTAATCAAAACCTTGCACTGGCTTCCCGTCTCCCTTCGAATTATCTTCTCCTTGAGGTAGTGCCTAGAGAGTCCGCCTGGAGAACAGAAGGTCGCTGGTTCGATCCCCTGCTGCGTCATACCAGAAAATATGGTACTTGTTCCCTGCGCTCGGCATTAATGGGTATCTTATGGATAACAATTTCTTTGTTTGTTTACCACGACGTCCATGGACTAGTTCTTGCCCCTTCTTCAAGTGGATGAAGAACCTTCTTCAAGTGGATGAAGAGAGGGGCAAGAACTCGCCCAGAAACGTCGGGGCACACAAATAAAGAAGCTGTTATTCATAAGATATTGATGCTTATCAACTGTGTGATATGAATGTTCCTTTGCACAAGAAAGCCTCTCTTATCTTATCAACATGGAGAAGAGAAGGTGTATATTGCAGGCTATGAACTTTGTTCTGTGTATCCAGCTTAGTGACGATACGTAACTACGTGCACTACGTGATGTACATGTTCACTCTGGGACGTAGATACTGCATTAGGGTTCAGCATGTCAACGCTACGTAGTGCAGAGTCTCAACTTTCCATCAGGAGTGCAATAAGTGCATGCCATAGTTTAGATCGATGCAATTTACATGGAAATAACCCTGCATTGCACCCTACTAATGGCTCTGCATTGCAAATGTATCTCATAAATATTCATATATGCATAGAATATAGGTGAACGGGTGTTCATTTGTCCTCCGCCATTATGCTGTCATGCGCAGTGGGAACTTTGATTAGAAAGACGTGTATATATTTCGCGCCAGTGAACCCACATACAATCGTCAGCAGCCAGTGTTGAGCATCACCACTGTTGAAAAGGTAACATTTCGAATATTGAATAGATATATTTTCTATGTAATATTAAACATACCCCTTGATGTAATTCATGGGAGATAATTTTACTTAACATATGGGATCCTTGTCGTTACAAACTAGATAAAGAACAGTATTATGTTGATCAATATTTTAAGCATTACAAATATATATGAATATGCCTCTTGGTGTGATTAATGGTGGGTGATTTTCTTCTCCTGCCAGGATGTTGATATTGTTTTATGATACCTGGAAGTCTTTCCTTGACGACGATATTTAATCAAAGGCCGACATGCAGTTTATGTTTCCCTGGAAACCTGAAATCAAATCACACAATATTAATAAGCAAAAGCTCTGAAATGCCTAGCAGTGTACCAGCTGTAAATCGCCTTTAGGTTGGATAACACCCAAGGCACAATACTCTTACTGCCAAATGAATTTAAGTTCGCTTCTTACGTATTAACGGTTCCCCCACAAATTTAAAGCATAATGTTCTGAAACACAGATTTCAGCATAATTTTCACAATGTTCTAAAACGTATACGCTAACACGAAGATATTCTTTTTGCAGCCAAAAGTGCAAGGATTAGTCCCTTTCTCTGTGTGGAAGGATTAGTCCCTTTCTCTGTTGTCGGTGTCTCCCCTGTCGGTGCTCTGCGCGCCTGAAGATAGAGATGCCCGTATGTACAGAGTGGACATCACCCTTCCACCGAAGGAAGGGAGGGACGAGAAGGCCGACATACTGAAGATTAAAACAACAGTGGCGGGGCTAAGTGACATCAAGGTTCTGTTTTCATTTAAGGTAAGTGAAGGCATTGCATCAATGAATCGCTGCGAAGACTTAATGATATTTGTTTCTTTTGTTTAATACCACAGTGAGCAATATCCCAGCTATATGGGGGCGGTCTGTAAATATTCGAGTCTGGGCCGGACAGCCCTGTAATAACAGCGTTAGCATTGATCTACGCAATGGGGTAGAGCCAAATGTCAGCCAAGTCGGCGAGCCTAACAACCCAATCCCGCTAGTCGCCTCTTATGACAAGCACGGGCTCCCGAAGACGAATTTTAACTCGGATCTTCACGGGTAGCTGAAAGTGATCCTGCTCTGATGCTTTTAATCCTTGATCCTCATTTGTTTGTATACTTAACAAAATTAGAAACTAGACACAGACAATATTGGCGATGATTGCGAGGAGCGTGATTCATTTTAGTTGCTTGTGCCATGCACACACCAGTGGCAAGAAGGCTGTTTGAGCATGGTTAGGGCGTCCGACGTGACACAGTTGGTAAAAAATCGTGAAACAAGTGAAAAGCTGCATTGTAATAGAAGCACCAATCAGAGACTGCTAAACAGTAAAATGCATTGAATTCCAAATTTAATCAAAACGCGAATATGTTGCGAGTCACAAATCAACAGCGTAAGCTTGGGTGGTTGTGCTTCTTAAAGCTGAACAATCTGTGGAAGCAGTTGCTCGAGACCTGGGCTGTAGTTGGGACAGAAATACATGGTTTGAGGACACATCTGCAACATGTGTCAACACAGGCCTTGGGGAATGGACTAGGCACCGCAGGTATCCGAGATACACGACCTATCATGATGCAGCTTCCTAGGACGCTCAAGCATTCGTTAGTGATGAGTCTCGTTTCCCATTGCGTTATGTCAGTGTCAAGGTATGGGTGTGGCAGAATAGGTGGGAACGTCAATCAGAAATTTGTGTTGGACAGATTTGGAGGGTTCAGGACAATGGTTTTAAGAGCAATGCCTGCCAACAATTGATTTAGATTGCCGCCAAATCATCCAGGGAAATCTCACCGCCAAACAGTGTCGGGACCAACTTTTGATGCCAGTCCTTCTGCCATTCATGCATCTACATGGCCCTGAGCAGACATTTCAACATGCGACGTAGTTCTTGTAATGCAGTTCTGACGAGCAAGTTGTTACGTAACACGGGTGGTGATTTCAACCACCAATATTAGTGTGACCATGCTATTTGTTTCAGCAGATCTTCATGGATCTTTGCCCATGGCCTTTCAGGCACTAACGAATTAATGTTTCTTTAACAGGAAATCGGGAATTCAATGGTAATTCTTGGTAAGTTCAAATACGAAACCAGTTCTGCTTTGTTCTGTCTAACAAACTAGACATTCATCTAATTGTTGCTTAACATATATTCGCTTAATACAATATGTTACCACATTACAAAACAAGGTGACTGAAAAAAAGGAAATTGAGTAAAGTGTGACTTAATGCCTAAACTTCTGGTTGTTTAAATGAGACATAAGTTTTCACGGCTTTTCAGAGTAGGACCATAAAGCTCAGTAAGAAAGTACATGTTGCTTGACAAGAAACAATATTTATCTTGCAGTTCTACGGGTTGACAAAGCGTGCAGCTGGCCACAGTTGACGAGCTTCCTGGCACGCAAGGGCTATGAGGTCAAGGTGACCCCAGTGTATTACTGCAGTGACTTCGCCCGGGAACTTGGTATGAACATGACCAGAGACTTTTATGATACGTCTCTCGCGGATGATGAGGACATACTTCTGGGCAAACAGATATTTCCTGTGAAAGGTATGCCAGGCAGAGTTTTTGTGTGTTCAGTTTTACATCTATGATTGGAACATCACTAAATGCTCCTACAGCATGATGTAATACCCGGACGGTAGACATATCCCAAGATGTTGATATGGGGTTCGAGTAAACACGGCAATCGTGACAAGGACTGTAGTCTAAATGCACCAAAGAACTGAAATTCCTCCTGCCAGAAATATACCATAGCACCTGCTCATCGTTTCTTAATTGCTTCTCAAGCGATACTTCTACCTTGATGTAACATACTAAGATTGACATAATAATTTCTCTATGATGCGGTTGACAGTAGAAGGTACACACTACAGTCAAAGGTATTATATATCTGATCAAACACTTTTCGTTCAAATATATATTTCAGGTTTGACAACAGCTCAGTATTACGAGAAGCTGAGACAAATGTTCGTGAGAGACATGGGAATTCTGAACGCAGGTCAACGGGCGGTATGTTTCAGAACTCTAGCAAGTCTTCCAGTTGAGGTAAACCTTGCACAGTTCATTACTCCCATTCTTATGTTTCTAGGTTTGTTTCTGAGTGTCTAAGTTCCCCATCATCATCGTTCCTCCCACATCCAATGTACATGCCGTTCTATGAAGGGAATCAAAGTTGAGTAAAATACATTTCACTTTACTTACTCACTCACTCACGGTGAGTTCATTGTTTAAGTTACCGTCTTTTCATTTAATTGTTGAATTCTACCACTTCTTGGATCTGCAAATAACCCAAAACGTGTAACGTCTCGTATACTAGAGCAATGTAAGTTGTACACTATGGATGCGCCAGCACATTGTGATTGTTCAATAGCACTCATGGTACATTATGATACCAGAATTCCATATACACCTGAGAATTTCCTGTAAGGGTTAAATAATTCCAAGTGTGTAATGCTTACATTGCGATCGCTTACAAACATTTGTAGAGACTGTATTTTGTCAATATTATCTTGGAACAAAGCTCTTTGAAAGAGTAATACAATCCCCCCAAACACAATTACAGTCAACTCTCGTTAATCCGACACTTGTGGTTGCAGAGAAATATGTCGGATTAACGAAAATGTCGGATTAATGAAAATGTCGGATTAATGTATTTGTGTGAAAATATCAATGTTTACTAAATGTCATGATCGTCATACTGTTGCATGCATATCAGAAATGGTAGATCTAGTTATCTTCATCGTATGTAAAAATATTCACAGAAATAATCATGGTTCCCTAATTTTTTGTCGGATTAACGTGATTGTCGGATTAATGAGTGTCGGATTAACGAGAGCTGACTGTACGTGAGTACAGTCTGTCCAACATTTTGGTACAGTGTGTAGGGTAAGTGCAATACAGTTTCCTATTTAGTGAATACCATTCCTGCGCTCGTTGGTTTTTAAACAAGGTGTCAACATATGCTGGCATGTAATTAACATTTTAAAGTGTTGTAAAAAGGTGCGTTACACCAAATTACCTCGCTATTGTGTTTTTGAAGATACCATGATGGATATCGTTCTTATGAACATTCTTAAGTGACTTCATTCTCTGCGACCATTTCAGCTGACGCACTTCGCTCCAGTTGGCCAAAAGGCAATGGAAGCTATAGAAGAAACGTTGCATGCACCTGATACCTTCAGTTTTGAAATCCTTCGAATCCAGAAGCTCGACCAATACACTGGAGGATGCAACTGAAAAGATATAATTTCCAAATACAGCCAATTATATAAAACTGGCAAAATATAGATGAAATATATTACATGTAGTTCTCTATGTACCTTCGGCCCTAAAACCAAATGAATTTAAGACACGTATGTCTAATAAATATGTAATAATGTTTCGCTGAATAAAGTATCTTCTGTTGGTTGTTCAGTTTTTCAGTTTTTGAAAACCAAAGATAAAATATAACACGTTTAAAATGTTTCTTGAGGATTAATGTGTTTCACTGTAATTTATAAATAACAATTGAATTCCTGAGTCCGGAATTCCTGGAATTCATTGAGATATGATGTCCAATACCTGACCACACAGTTACCATATCAATACTAACGGGCTCCTGGCATCCACATTTTCATACATCTTTAATTGTTGATAGTCACATTTCTCGATTTTTTTACGTCGGAATTATTTTGCTTCCATTGCTTTCTGGTTGTACCACATTAGATTGGCACTGCATTATGGCAGCCTTCATTACAACACGCACTGCATATTCCATTTAACGTGTTTTGCTGGAAATTGAAACGATGGTGTCACTTTTTTGTAAGCTCAAGTATGTGGGATTCTGTGTTAATGCAATGGAAAACAAACAGTACCTTAATTTGTATGAGCGGCATTTAGAAGTTGGAGCACTAAGAATGGATAACAATATATGGATGAACACTGTAACAAAAACGTTATTGCTCTCACTGTAATAAGACGTGGTTCATCCATATATTGTTACCCATCCTTAAAGAGTACCGTCTCTATATTCAACAAGCATAGCACGATTACTTGATACGAGGTTATGATTGACCTAAATAATCGAGCGTAACATATGTTGTTAAACTGACACCACCATAGCTTACTTTTGTACCAGGTTCCACCTTCAGATATAATTACATTTCATGTATATGCAAGCTGTGGAGCGATTTATCATTCCTTCATTGTGTTGTCATGTAAGCTGTGGAGCAATTTATCCTTCCTTCATTATGTTATTATGCAAGCTGTGGAGCGATTTATCATTCCTTCATTGTGTTGTTATGTAAGCTGTGGTGCGATTTATTATTCCTTCATTATGTTGTTATGTAAGCTGTGGAGCGATTTATCATTCCTTCGTTGTGTTGTTATTCAAGATGTGGGGCGATTTATCATTCCTTCATTATGTTGCTATGCAAGCTGTGGAGCGTTTTATCATTCCTTCATTATGTTGATATGTAAGTTGTGGAGCGATTTATCATTCCTTCATTATGTCGTTATGTAAGCTGTGGAGCAATTTATCATTCCTTCATTATGTTGTTATGCAGGCTGTGGAGCGATTTATCATTCCTTCGTTGTGTTGCTATGCAAGCTGTGGAGCGATTTATCATTCCTTCATTATGTCGTTATGTAAGCTGTGGAGCGATTTATCATTCCTTCATTGTGTTGTTATGTAAGCAGTGGAGCGATTTATCATTCCTTCATTGTGTTGTCATGTAAGCTGTGGAGCAATTTATCCTTCCTTCATTATGTTATTATGCAAGCTGTGGAGCGATTTATCATTCCTTCATTGTGTTGTTATGCAGGCTGTGGAGCGATTTATCATTCCTTTAGCTATGTTGTTATGCAAGCTGTGGAGCGATTTATCATTCCTTCATTATGTCGTTATGTAAGCTGTGGAGCAATTTATCATTCCTTCAATATGTTGTTATGTAAGTTGTGGAGCGATTTATCATTCCTTCAATATGTTGTTATGTAAGTTGTGGAGCGATTTATCATCCTTCATTATGTCGTTATGTAAGCTGTGGAGCGATTTATCATTCCTTCATTATGTTATGTAAGCTGTGGAGCGATTCATCATTCCTTCATTATGTTGTTATGCAAGCTGTGGAGCGATTTATCATTCCTTCGTCGTGTTGCTATGCAAGCTGTGGAGCGATTTATCATTCCTTCATTATTTCGTTATGTAAGCTGTGGAGCAATTTATCATTCCTTCGTTGTGTTGTTATTCAAGATGTGGGGCGATTTATCATTCCTTCATTATGTTGCTATGCAAGCTGTGGAGCGTTTTATCATTCCTTCATTATGTTGATATGTAAGTTGTGGAGCGATTTATCATTCCTTCATTATGTCGTTATGTAAGCTGTGGAGCAATTTATCATTCCTTCATTATGTTGTTATGCATGCTCTGGAGCGATTTATCATTCCTTCGTTGTGTTGCTATGCAAGCTGTGGAACGATTTATCATTCCTTCATTATGTCGTTATGTAAGCTGTGGAGCGATTTATCATTCCTTCATTGTGTTGTTATGTAAGCAGTGGAGCGATTTATCATTCCTTTATTATGTTGTTATGTAAGTTGTGGAGCGATTTATTATTCCTTCATTATGTTGTTATGTAAGCTGTGGAGCGATTCATCATTCCTTCATTATGTTGTTATGCAGGCTGTGGAGCGATTTATCATTCCTTCGTTGTGTTGCTATGCAAGCTGTGGAGCGATTTATCATTCCTTCATTATGTCGTTATGTAAGCTGTGGAGCAATTTATCATTCCTTCAATATGTTGTTATGTAAGTTGTGGAGCGATTTATCATTCCTTCATTATGTTGTTATGTAAGTTGTGGAGCGATTTATCATTCCTTCATTATGTCGTTATGTAAGCTGTGGAGCGATTTATCATTCCTTCATTATGTTATGTAAGCTGTGGAGCGATTCATCATTCCTTCATTATGTTGTTATGCAAGCTGTGGAGCGATTTATCATTCCTTCGTCGTGTTGCTATGCAAGCTGTGGAGCGATTTATCATTCCTTCATTATTTCGTTATGTAAGCTGTGGAGCAATTTACCATTCCTTCGTTGTGTTGTTATTCAAGATGTGGGGCGATTTATCATTCCTTCATTATGTTGCTATGCAAGCTTTGGAGCGTTTTATCATTCCTTCATTATGTTGATATGTAAGTTGTGGAGCGATTTATCATTCCTTCATTATGTCGTTATGTAAGCTGTGGAGCAATTTATCATTCCTTCAATATGTTGTTATGTAAGTTGTGGAGCGATTTATCATTCCTTCAATATGTTGTTATGTAAGTTGTGGAGCGATTTATCATTCCTTCATTATGTCGTTATGTAAGCTGTGGAGCGATTTATCATTCCTTCATTATGTTATGTAAGCTGTGGAGCGATTCATCATTCCTTCATTATGTTGTTATGCAAGCTGTGGAGCGATTTATCATTCCTTCGTCGTGTTGCTATGCAAGCTGTGGAGCGATTTATCATTCCTTCATTATTTCGTTATGTAAGCTGTGGAGCAATTTACCATTCCTTCGTTGTGTTGTTATTCAAGATGTGGGGCGATTTATCATTCCTTCATTATGTTGCTATGCAAGCTGTGGAGCGTTTTATCATTCCTTCATTATGTTGATATGTAAGTTGTGGAGCGATTTATCATTCCTTCATTATGTCGTTATGTAAGCTGTGGAGCAATTTATCATTCCTTCATTATGTTGTTATGCATGCTCTGGAGCGATTTATCATTCCTTCGTTGTGTTGCTATGCAAGCTGTGGAACGATTTATCATTCCTTCATTATGTCGTTATGTAAGCAGTGGAGCGATTTATCATTCCTTCATTGTGTTGTTATGTAAGCAGTGGAGCGATTTATCATTCCTTTATTATGTTGTTATGTAAGTTGTGGAGCGATTTATTATTCCTTCATTATGTTGTTATGTAAGCTGTGGAGCGATTCATCATTCCTTCATTATGTTGTTATGCAGGCTGTGGAGCGATTTATCATTCCTTCGTTGCGTTGCTATGCAAGCTGTGGAGCGATTTATCATTCCTTCATTATGTCGTTATGTAAGCTGTGGAGCAATTTATCATTCCTTCAATATGTTGTTATGTAAGTTGTGGAGCGATTTATCATTCCTTCATTATGTTATGTAAGCTGTGGAGCGATTCATCATTCCTTCATTATGTTGTTATGCAAGCTGTGGAGCGATTTATCATTCCTTCGTCGTGTTGCTATGCAAGCTGTGGAGCGATTTATCATTCCTTCATTATTTCGTTATGTAAGCTGTGGAGCAATTTACCATTCCTTCGTTGTGTTGTTATTCAAGATGTGGGGCGATTTATCATTCCTTCATTATGTTGCTATGCAAGCTTTGGAGCGTTTTATCATTCCTTCATTATGTTGATATGTAAGTTGTGGAGCGATTTATCATTCCTTCATTATGTCGTTATGTAAGCTGTGGAGCAATTTATCATTCCTTCATTATGTTGTTATGCAGGCTGTGGAGCGATTTATCATTCCTTCGTTGTGTTGCTATGCAAGCTGTGGAGCGATTTATCATTCCTTCATTATGTCGTTATGTAAGCTGTGGAGCGATTTATCATTCCTTCATTGTGTTGTTATGTAAGCAGTGGAGCGATTTATCATTCCTTTATTATGTTGTTATGTAAGTTGTGGAGCGATTTATCATTCCTTCATTATGTTGTTATGTAAGCTGTGGAGCGATTCATCATTCCTTCATTATGTTGTTATGCAGGCTGTGGAGCGATTTATCATTCCTTCGTTGTGTTGCTATGCAAGCTGTGGAGCGATTTATCATTCCTTCATTATGTCGTTATGTAAGCTGTGGAGTAATTTATCATTCCTTCATTGTGTTGTTATGTAAGTTGTGGAGCGATTTATCATTCCTTCAATATGTTGTTATGTAAGTTGTGGAGCGATTTATCATTCCTTCAATATGTTGTTATGTAAGTTGTGGAGCGATTTATCATTCCTTCATTATGTCGTTATGTAAGCTGTGGAGCGATTTATCATTCCTTCATTATGTTATGTAAGCTGTGGAGCGATTCATCATTCCTTCATTATGTTGTTATGCAAGCTGTGGAGCGATTTATCATTCCTTCGTCGTGTTGCTATGCAAGCTGTGGAGCGATTTATCATTCCTTCATTATTTCGTTATGTAAGCTGTGGAGCAATTTACCATTCCTTCATTGTGTTGTTATTCAAGATGTGGGGCGATTTATCATTCCTTCATTATGTTGCTATGCAAGCTTTGGAGCGTTTTATCATTCCTTCATTAGGTTGATATGTAAGTTGTGGAGCGATTTATCATTCCTTCATTATTTCGTTATGTAAGCTGTGGAGCAATTTATCATTCCTTCATTGTGTTGTTATGTAAGTTGTGGAGCGATTTATCATTCCTTCATTATGTTGTGTAAGGTGTGGAGCGATTTATCATTCCGTCATTGTGTTGTTATACGAGCTGTGGTGCGATTTATCATTCCTTCATTATGTTGTTATGTAAGCTGTGGAGCGATTTATCATTCCTTCATTGTGTTGTTATGTAAGCTTTGGAGCAATTTATCATTCCTTCATTATGATATAACTGAGTAAGACCAAGGATTTACTTTTGTGCCCTACCTTGTGTGATATACAGTCTTCCATACATCGATGCTGCATACATATGACAAAGATTAACAAAGTAATAATAAGCACTTGAACAGCGACATCTGGCTCGAACGGGGGGGGGGGGGGTTTAGCCTAGTGGTTAAAGCATTTACTCCATCATGATGAAGACCTGGGTTCAATTCCCCTCATGGGTACAATGTGTACGAACGAACTCATGTCTACATAGTTGTGTGAGTGAGTTTAGGTTTACTGCGCTTATAGGAACATTTAAGCAATATCATGGAGGGTTTCACTTATTGTATCAATGTGGGGGATCGAGCCCGGGTTTTGGGGGGGATGTTTACTTTAGTTTCTTTATGGATATGTGTGAATGGGTGAGTGAGTTTAGTTTTACGCAGCTTTTAGCAATGTTTAGGCAATATCACGGCGGCAGACACCAGAAACGGGCTTCACGCATCGTACCCATGTGGAGAATCTCACCCAGGTCTTCGGGGTGACGAACGGTGCTTGAACCACTAGGCTACCCCACCGCCCCTCTGCATACTAGAAGTGACGTGTAGCTGGTTATTAAAAGTTGAGGTGATTATTATCAATCATGAGGTATTATTTTCACCTCTGAATGCAACAGGCTAGGCATGTGTTAGCAAAGTATTGCTTTAGCAAACTGAGGATCACTCGTGGTAAAGATCAGTATCGATGATCACCTCATTAGGGTGAGCAACCCACCCAGACAGCTGGATTAAATCTTCACATCGCATGATTCTCGATTTATGTTTAGTCAGGGTAAAATAGGGGTAAATAAACTGCACATTCATGCGTGTAATTCTCCATTAAGTCGAACATCAGTATATCTGTATCCTAAATCAATAAATGTTTTTAACCACTTGGCTAACCCACAGTGTTGGGGGTGGGGTTGGTGGGGTGGGGGTGTACTTGACACATGTTCGGGTTGTGTCAGATTCTCAAAACTACACCATATAGATGTCTGCCATATGGATTCTGACATTATTTATCCAAGGTGAGGCAAGCGATGGATAATGAGATGACACCAAATAGATGTCTTCCATATGGATTCTGACATTAATTATCCAAGGTGAGGCAAGCAATGGATAAAGAAATGACTTCACACTACGGAAAATTTCGTGAATGTCTTGAACCAAAGTACATCATAATGAAGGGAACACATCAGCTCCTTTCCCATCTCTTCCCTTCAAAATACGTTCAAATATACGCGGCGTCATTAATGAAGGGTCTTAAAGGTTGTAAAATCTCTGTTTTTGTTTGGAATGTATACAACTGACTGTTTTTACAAACTTTCTTAACAGTATGGAAAAACACATCAGACCCTTAAAATGTTATTATTACGTCCAATATATTTTGTCACATGGAAGTCCACCCGCCACTTAATGTCAATGGTTTGCACGTGCAAGTCGCTCTGTCCATGGAAAGTAGAGGGCAATACACATACATTGATCCTTTTTCACTGTCGTTCACTGTTCAGCTACCTGTTTGAAATCGCATTTTAAGTTGGGACGTTTTCTGACACCTGCTGAAAGGGGTCAGGCTAAAGACCTTTTAGAATCTGATCAAACTCAGCGGCAGGTTGCTGTGCACTTTAATGTGACTCAGAGTGCTATTAGTAGAAATTGGCAGAGATTTCAAGACAATGGGTCCGTGGAATATGCACGTCGACCTGGTCGCTCCAGAGTCACAACAGTCCGAGATGATAGCCACATGATTAACACTGCGTTACATAACAGATTCCTTAACGCAGCAGATCTTCAGACTGAACACTTCAGTGTTAGCAATGTAAGGATATCCGGGAGCACCGTTCGTTGATGTTTAAGGGCAGCCGGACTCCGCTGCGACCTGCAGCTCGTCCACCGCTGACACCACGTCACAGGCAAGCGCTTTTGAGATGGAGTAGACATCGTAGCGGCTGGAATAAACGTCAGTGGTCTCCTTTGCTCTTCACAGATGAAACCGGATTCAATGTGTCCTTCCATGATGGTCGGCAGAGGATTTATCGTAGCAATGGAGAGCAAATCTCAGATGCAAATGTGGCCACGCATAACCGATTTGGCGGGATGTCGGTCATGGTTTGGGCAGGGGTAACTCCTACTGGATGTCCTCCACTGCACGTGGTCGACTGTAATCTTACCGGGCAGCGTTATGGGGACGAGATTCTGGCTAGTATAGCAGTACCATTCCTGCAAACTATGCATGACTTTTACATTACGACAATGCTGAGCGGATGGAGTGTCCAGCATGCTGACCAGACCTCAACCCAATTGAGCTTGCCTGGGATAAACTCTGTCGATGTGTCTACACACGTAACCCAGCACCAGTGGATGTACCAGGACTCCGCAGGGCTCTAGCAGAGAAATGGAATGCGATTACGCGAGCTTTCTTTGAGAACTTGATAAGGAGCATGAGAACAAGGTGCACTTATGTCCTAGACGCGCGAGGAGGATACAAAAGACATTGTATGACCGAGTGCTTCATGTTTGTCATTTTCATTTTGGGGAGTTGGTCTATACAAGTGATGCTTGCTAGTGTTGTTTGAACTTTTGTCTGTATGTCACGCTCTGTCATGTTTGTCAACACATTAAAAATTATGGTGACACTCCAAGTTCTATTATTACTGAGAAACTTTTATTTCTCCCTTTATTAATGATGCCTGGTATAGTTATGTGCATATTTAATGATTAAAACACGGGTGGAACCTATTGATTTATTTGTACACGAAAGGGATTTGTATACAATCTTGCTATTTACGGGTGTAATTGGGTTGTATACAAATCATTCGTCAAAAGAATGGGTAGTTTTAGAGACCTAAAGTGAGAAAGAGTCGTCATTTGGGGTTATTTGCCTAGTTTTTAATGATAACACTTGGAGTCTAGGGTTAGTGTTATCATTGAACTAACGGTGGTGGTTAGGGCTACATTGAGCCAACGGTCGTAGTTAGGGCTAGGGTCAGGGTTTTTTACAAAATACTGTTGTTTTTATTCATTGTAATTGGGTTGTATACAACTCATTCGTCAACGGTGGTGGTTAGGGCTACATTGAGCCAACGAAGGTGGTTAGGGCTAGGGTTAGGGGGTTATACAAAATACTCTTGTTTTTATTGCAACTGGGCTGTATACAATTCATTCGTCAAAAGAATAGGAACTTTTAGAGGTCTAAAGTGAGAAAGAGTCGTCCTTTTGGCTTATTTTGTCTTGTTTTTTATGGAAAACAGTTGGAGTCTAGGGTTAGTGCTGACATTGAACTAACGGTGGTGGTTAGGGCTACATTGAGCCAACGGTGTTGGTTAGGGCTACATTGATCCAACGGAGGTGGTTAGGCTAGGGTTGGGGGTTACACAAAATACTGTTGTTTTTATTGTAATTGGGTTGTATACAATTCATTCGTCAAAAGAATGGATACTTTTAGAGTTCTAAAGTGAGAAAGAGTCGTCATTTGGGGTTATTTTGCCTAGTTTTTAAAGAAAACACTTCGAGTCTAGGGTTAGTGTTAACATTGAACTAACGGTGGTGGTTAGGGCTACATTGAGCCAACGGTCGTAGTTAGGGCTAGGGTTAGGGTTTTTTACAAAATACTGTTGTTTTTATTGATTGTAATTGGGTTGTATACAACTCATTCGTCAAAAGAATGGATACTTTTAGAGGTCTAAATATGGAAACAGGGGTCATTTGGGCGTATTTTGTCTTGTTGTAAACAAAACACTTGGAGTCTAGGGTTAGTGTTAACATTGAACTAACGGTGGTGGTTAAGGCTACATTGAGCCAACGGTGGTGGTTAGGGCTAGGGTTTGGGGCTTTTACAAAACACTCTTGTTTTTTATTGTATTTGGGTTGTATACAATTCATTCGTCAAAAGAATGGGAACTTTTAGAGGTCTAAAGTGAGAAGGAGTCGTCCTTTGGCCTTATTTTGTATTGTTTTTAAGGAAAACTCTTGGAGTCTAGGATTAGTGCTGACTTTGAACTAACGGTGGTCGTTAGGGCTACATTGAGCCAACGGTGGTGGTTAGGGCTAGGTTGAGGGGGTTACACAAGATACTGTTGTTTTTATTGTAATTGGGTTGTATACAATTCATTCGTCAAAAGAATCGGTACTTTTAGAGGTCTAAATATGGAAACAGGGGTCATTTGGGATTGGGATTGGGATTTTACGGGTTTATGATTGACGTAATGCTAAGATCGGTTAGTTGAACTGCACCCAGAAAGATAACATACAGATATTTGTTTTTCTGTTTCCGTACCTGTGACCTGAAGGCATATAGTGAAACATATTGAAACTGACTTTCCAGCGCTCTCCCAGAAACATGATTTTCGTTCAAATATATATTCCAGATTTGACAACAAATGAGTATGACGAGAAAAGTTGAGACAAATGTTTGTGAGAGACATACGTATCCTGAACGCAGGTCAACGGGCGGCATGTTTCAGAACTCTAGCAAGTGTTCCAGTAGAGGTATCATTATCAGTTAAATATCGATGCCTCTTTCCTGAAACGCATGTCTGCTCACAAGTGAGAATTTGCACGAATTTCACACTTTAGCACACCTGCATATTGATTGCCAGTACATGAAAACAAATAGCATGTGAAAACTACAAACGTGTTTGTTCCTCCTCTTCTTTTACATCATCATCATCATCATCGTCATCATCTACATCATCATCATCATCATCTACATCATCATGTCTTCAGGGCGGTTGGGTAGCCAAGTGGTTAAAGCGTTGGCTCGTCACGACGAAGAGCTGGGTTCGAATCCCCACATTGGCACAATGTGTGAAGCCCATTTCTGGTGTCCCACGCCGTGATGTTGCTGGAATATTGCTTAAAGCGGCGTAAAACCAAACTCAGTCAGTCAGTCAGTCAGTCTTTTGGGGAGCTGTGGCCCAATACATCTGACAGCGATCTGATTTCGGTTAGGTCCGATCGAAATAACACAGTTGTTACAATAAAGAACACTATGGTGGATTTTGTGCCCTCATTATTCTTAAGTTTGTCACAGATGTTCAGATTTTGTTACGGTTAATAATTTTCCATGACAAAAGGTTTAAAGGTCCCCTTTGAACCAGCCAAATAGAACACAGTCTAAAATATTCAATAATATATTGAGCAAACAATGAGCAAAATACAATGCATTACAATACAGATATCTAGTACAATGCAATTGCGTCACAAATTTAAAATATTGGCTCGAAGTATAAAATATTAATTACCAGAGTCTTGACATTTACAGTGTGAGGACATATACTGATTGAAGGTGGTTTACAATGACATATGTTGAATATAAACGAGCAGTCAGTCAGACGATGGCGATGGCAGACAGATGTACACAAATCCAGTCATGTAAAAAAGTCCCGCTCCAAACACAATAACCAGCCTTTATATAGCTCTTACACAGTTCTCCAGCATTCTAGTAAAGTTAGGGTGTATCACTATCCTATATCATGACATGACGTAGTCAACACGATGAACAGCCAGCCAAGGGAGGCAACTCTGAAACGCTGTCTCAAAAGGCGTACCGCTACAAATACTACTGCCATAGAAAATATATGATGCAAGATGTAAGCCAAAACCCACACTCAAAACTTTAAACATCGTAACCCATAATAAGTATCACTCAATCAACGATATTACAAAGTAAAATAACACACACACTCTCGTAACAATATTCTTTTTAGTTTCAATAATAATCGAGGAGTAACAGGTTTTTTATACTGGACAATAGCCAATGTCAAGAATTCTATCACGCAAAGTCTCTCAGATGACTTCACACCAGTGCCTGCAAAATCACGCTTTAGATAGTCATGAATTTATAGGAAGAGGTGGGACATGGTATTAAATAACCTGCCTCCATGCGACTTGAAGCATCCCTCAAGGAGAAGAAGAAGGGGGAAATCTTAAAAGAAGAATGGTGAATTACTGGAATATCTGACAAGTGTATTTCTTATAAATGAGAACATTATCTGTTACGAATTTTTGCGGCAACATTAGTTTGTTGACGTGGAGGAAGGCATGTTGACATAAAACGGAAATAACACGGCCTTTAATTAATTCACTGGAAAATATACTTTTCAAGAATCCCTGTCTTTTACTGAAGGTAGAGAAATTATATATTATTTAATTATTACCAATCATTCCGATAAATAATTTATTTGCTGATTAACGTTTCAGATCGATATGATTTAAATACAGAACTAGTAAAATAAATAATAAATATATATACGCTTTGTTGACTGAGCAAAAGAGTGTGTTAAGATGAAGGGTTTTGACAACTTGTCCAAGATTTGGTGATGATTGCTTAAGAAATGAAATTTATGTTTACTTGAACAATCTTTTGGAGGAGACAAAAGACTTGGGGACATTTTCATTTGTTTTGGTAAGTAAGTATGTTAGAAAATTAACTAGCTGAATAGCTTTTTTTGGGTGTCTCTTTATTATTTAATAAAAAGCTATTTTAGTTAGAGTCAGATTTTAGTGTCCGGGTACGTGTCATCCAAGGTTATGGCGTTGGGTTTGTGTCAGACCACAGGACTGTTTGGTCCAGAAGCTAACTTCACATAGCAGGAATTTGTTGAGTGTGGCGATACACAACCAGGAACTAAATCAAGACGAGTCCGCATCATACGAATGTGGAGCTAGTTTCTGCGGCAACATTGTGAAGTGTCACTTCAGGTTCCCGTGGACAGGTAACTGTGTGTGTTGTCCTTTTTTGTCGAAAATTGCCGTCAAAGACTGATATAGAGGTGAACGAAACAATTTCGCCAACTCTGACCACGAGGTGCATTGATAACAAGATTAACATGGGTAAATAGTTGATAATCACAATAACACATGATTACATGCAGCTGATAGCAATGTCTGCAACTGAAGCGAGGACTCATTCGTGAACCATCATGTAATATAAAACTGTCAGGATCAATTTCATGCTATCAAGGACACCGACACATACATCGTCGTCATAGATTGATTTAAATGTTTTTGAAATAATACCACAAGCCCTGACCATGAAAATGTTCATAAAACCGTAAATTACATTATTAATGATTGATCAGCACCATAAAGACACAACAAACCTTTCGGGCGATAGAGTTATTGCAGTCGAAATTTGTAGGTCATTTATTTCCCATTTTTACCTATACCCTGCTACGTGATGTTACACTTCATGTATGATAAAACTAGGTTGCTTTACTTCTGAAAACTATCAATTCCAGAATGGATCTTCATATATATGCTTCAGCTTTGTGACATAAACGAAATCGTACAATTGTCTTTCAGAAGGGCCAGAAAATCACTCTTGAAAGTCCAGGTTATAATTAATTTTCAGCAACCCATGCTTGTCGTAAGAGGAATCTTACGGAATCGGGTGGTTCGGATCAGTGACTTGGTTGACACATGTCACCGTATCCCAACTTGTGTAGATCGATAACGATGATGTTGATTCTTGGAGTGCCTGGTCGGACTTGATTATCTACAGACCGCCGCCGCATACTGAGTGCGGAGTTGAACACAATAACATTAAATTACAAACGATATGTACAAGGTGTATGGTCACACCTTAATGTGACCTGGTTGGTCAACCCGGAAACTTGGTTGATGGGTACAATGCACGAGCCCATTTCTGTGTCCACAGTGGTGTTACTGGAATATTTTCTAAAAAGCTACCTGTAAACTAAAACTCATTAACTCACTCCCAACACCCAATTATTGCTCATATATGTACCTTTAACGGGATCCGAGGTGGTCAGGCTCGCTGACTTGGTTGCTTTATGTCATCTGTTCCCAATTGCGCAGATCAATGCTCATGCTGTTGATCACTGGATTGTCTGGTCCAGACTCGATTATTTACAGACCACCGCCATATAGCTTTGAAAATTGCTGAGTGCCGTGTAGAGCGAAACTCACTCACTCACTCATCCATATACTGTTATCCACCCTTAGTGCTCCAACTTCTAAATGCCAACAAGTTAAGATGATGTTTGTTTTCCATTGAACTATCCCAGATAATGGCCCACATACTTGAGCCAGAAAAATTGTCAGAAGTAACGCCATCGTTTCAATTTCCAGGGAAACACATTAATAACAGTTATTGAGGCTGCGGTAAGGTAGTGCCAATCTAATATGGTACAAAAAGAAGGAAATGGAAGCTAGAGAATTGTGGAAATGCTACGCTCGACAATTAAATGTATGAAGATGTATGAAAATGTTGATATCGGGTGCCCGTTTATTTATCCATTGCAGTGACACAAATCAATTCTCAAGAAACATTTCATGTTGCGCAGTTACATTTTTGGTCGTCAATAACTCAAAAACTGAACATCCCACAGAAGATAACTTTTTACACGGAAAAGCAAAGAATTCCGTACTTTATTCATCGAAATATCATTACGTATTCATTAGACATAAGTCTCTTAAATTTATCTGTTTTTAGAGTTGAACAGTAGACAGAGAACTTTTACATTTCATCTTTATTTTGCCAGTTTAACATACATTTGAAATTATATCTTTTCACTTGCATCCTCCAGTGTAGTGGTCGAGCTTCTGGATTCGAAGAATTTCAACATGGAAGGGACCAGGTGCATCCAAGGTTTCCGCTATAGCTTCCATAGCCTTTTGGCCAACTGGAGCGAAGTGCATCAGCTGAAATGGCGACAGAGAACGAAGTCTTTTCAAAATGTTCTGAAGAACGATAACCATCATAGTATTTTCAACAAACAATAGTGAGGTAATTTGTTTGTACGATCAGAATGTAAACATTCCACACCTTAGGCAAACATTAGGCAATTAGTTTACTGGTTTAGGAACCTCTCATTTGTATGGAATTCTGGTATCATAATGTGCCATGGAGTGCAAGTGAATAAGCACAATGTGCTGGCACTTTCATAGTCTACAACTTACATTGCTCTAGTATACGAGACGTTACACCTTTTGGGTTATATTTATATCCAAAAAAAGGTGTAGAATTCAACAATTAAATGCAAAGATGGTAACCTAATTAAACAATGAACTCGAGCCGTACTTAGCAATACTGCAGCTATATGGAGGCGGTCTGTAAATAATCGAGTCTGCACCAGACAATCCAGTGATCAATAGCATCAGCATCAATTTATACATCTGCTCAACTGGGAACCGATGACATGTGTCCACCAAGTCAGCGAGCCTGATCACCCAATGCCATCAGTCTTCCTTACGACAAGCATGGGTTACTGAAGATCAATTTTAACCCGGATCTTCACGGGTACTACTCGAGTTTGTAAGTAAGTGAGTAAGTAAAATGAGTTTTACTCCTCTTTGGTTTCATTTATAGCAGAACATGTGCATGGGATAAGGAAAGACGCTAATGGGGAAATTAGAAACTCAGAAACAAACCTAGAAACTAAAGTACAGGATTACTGCAGAAGGTTTACCTCCACTGGAAGACTTGCTAGGGTTCTGAAACATGCCGCCCGTTGACCTGCGTTCAGGATTCTTATGTCTCTCACAAACATTTGTCTCACCTTCTCGGCATACTCAGCTGTTGTCAAACCTGGAATAGATCTTTGAACGAAAAGCGCTGCGGGAGCGGTGGACATGTCAGTTTCAATATGTTTCACTATATGCCTTCAGGTCACAGATACGAAAACAGAAAAACAAATGTCTGTATGTTATGTTTCCGGAATAGGAGTTGGACACTAACTTATCAAAGCAGATTGAGTAGGTTGATAATTTAACGGAAGCTGTGACATTTTAATCTGCTGCGTTTGATCAAATAAATAATACCTTTGACTGTAGTTTGTACCTTCTACTGTCAAACGCATCATAAAAGAGAAGAGTATATCAATCCTCGTATGTTACATCAAGGTAGAAGTATCATTTAAGAAGCAATCAAGGAACGATGAGCAGGTGCTATGAAATATTTCTGCCAGGAGGAATTTCAGTTCTTTGGTGGCTTTGGGCCTCGACTATACTGCTTTGAACGACAGCCGTGTTTACCCCAACCCCATATCAACATCTTGGGATATGTCTACCGTCGCGGTATTACATCATGCTGTAGGAGCATTTAGTGATGCTCCAACCATAGATGTAAAAACTGAACACACAAGAACTCTACCAGGCATACCTTTCAAAGGAAATATCTGTTTGCCCAGAAGTAAGTCCTCATCATCCGCGAGAGACGTATCATAGAAATCCCTGGTCATGTTCATACCAAGTTCCCGGGCGAAGTCACTGCAGTAATACACTGGGGTCACCTTGACCTCATAGCCCTTGCGTGCCAGGAAGCTCGTCAACTGTGGCCAGCTGCACGCTTTGTCAACACGTAGAACTGCAAGATAAATATTGTTTCTTGTCAAGCAACATGTACTTTCTTACTGAGCTTTATGGTCCTACTCTAAAAACTAATGTCTCATTTAAACAGCCAGAAGTTTAGGCATTAAGTCACACTTTACTCAATTTCCTTTTTTCAGTCACCTTGTTTTGTAATGTGGTAACATATTGTATTAAGCGAATATATGTTAAGCATCGTTTAGATGTATGTCTAGTTTGTTAGACAGAATAAAGCAGAACTGGTTTCGTAATTGAACTTACCAAGAATTACCTTTGAATTCCCGATTTCCTGTTAAAAAACATTAATTCGTTAGTGCCTGAAAAGCCATGGGCAAAGATCCATGAATATCTGCTGAAACAAATAGCATGGTCACATAATGATATTGATGGCTGAAATCCCCACACGTGTTACGTAACAACTTGTGCGTCAGAACTGCATTACAAGAACTACGTCGCATGTTGAAATGTCTGCCCAGGGCCATGTAGATGCATGAATGGCAGAAGGACTGGCATCAAAAGTTGGTCCCGACACTGTTTGGCGGTGAGATTTCCCTGGACGATTTGGCGGCAATTTAAATCAATTGTTGGCAGGCATTTCTCTTCAAACCATTGTGCTGAACCCTCCAGATCTGTCCATCTCACGAACACAAATCTCGGATTGATGGTCCCACTTTTTCTGCCACACCCGTACCTTGACACTGACATAACGCAATGGGAAACGAGACTCGTCACTGACGAATGGTTGAGTTTTGGCGTGTCTGGGGACCCATCAAAAACGTTGAGATGCATCGTGATAGATTCATCAACTGCGGTGCCCAGTCATTTCACCAAGGTCTATGGTGATACTCTACCCCTCAACACATGTTGCACATTTGTCATCAAACCATGTATTGCTATCCCAACTACAGCCCAGGACTCGAGCAACTGCTTCAACGGAATCTTCAGCTAGATTTGTGAGGCGCCTTTTGATTGAATTTGGGATTCAACGCATTTTACTGTTTAGCAGTCTCTGTATCGTGCTTCCGTTACAATTTACGATTACGATTTATTACCAACTGTTTCACGTCGGACACCCAAACCATACTCAAACAGCCTTCTTGCCATTAGCGTGTGTATGACGCAAGGAAATAAAATGAAAAACCCTCCTCACAATTATCGCCAATTTTGTGGGTATCTAGTTTCTAATTTTGTTGAGTATACAAACAAGCGGGGAGCAAGGATCACTTTCAGCTACCAGTGAAGATCCGAGTTACAATTCGTCTTCGAGAACAGGTTTGTTTCTTTTGTGGGCGTTGACATTGACTGTTGTCAACCCGGACTCGGACTAAATTTAGAGAACACTGACGTGAGCCAAAACTAGGTCAACTTAAGTTTCAGCAAAATGTTGAGAAACATTCAGATTGTGTTCCGTCTTCTTATAAAAAGGTTCACAATTCCTGCGTTTTATTGTTCCCTTGCA
This sequence comes from Haliotis rubra, assembly GCF_003918875.1. Classification (NCBI taxonomy): domain Eukaryota; kingdom Metazoa; phylum Mollusca; class Gastropoda; order Lepetellida; family Haliotidae; genus Haliotis; species Haliotis rubra. The sequence continues at coordinate 148,134 of NW_025765335.1, forward strand.
AATTTTCACTGTTTTATAAGTTAAGGTTAAACAAAATGACAGGTATATGTTGTGTGTGTCCAGCAACAGTCACCATCTTACACGAGTCTTGGCTAGATCGACACATTTGCGATCTACGACTAAGTATTGAATATGATTGTACTCGTTGAAAATAATTTTAATCTTTACAAGGGGTGTGGTTAATAAAATCGCCATCGAACGAATTTGGAAACTGTTGAACTGTGTTGTTTTTCATACCGTTGTCTACAGTACTATATTGTGGTTCGTATACGATTCCATTAGGCTTGACCAGTTTGGTTTCGCCCGCGCATTAATACAGCGCTAGCTCAGCTGATTTACTTGTAAACACTTACATAAGAAGATGCGGCCTTGAGTTCATAAATACTGGTTTCTCGGTTTAATTACAGACTAGTTAATAAATAGAATAACCCACAAGGTATGAATAATTACGGGAAATATGTCTCTGATGAAATTCATTTTCAAATCAGTAAACATTTAATCCACTCGGGACATATTTCCCGTAATCACTCGTAACACGTTGGTTATTCTCTAAGTATCCCAACTGCGTAGATCGATGCTCATGCTGTTATCATCGGATTGTCTGGTGGTCCAGACTCGATTACTTACAGACCGCCACCATATAGCTGGAATATTGCTGAGTGCGGCTCCTAATCCACATTAAGTCTTCGCAGTGATTCATTGATTCAATGCCTTCACTTACCTTAAATGAAAACAGAACCTTGATGTCAGTAAGCCCCGCCACTGTTGTAATAAGCTCCAGTATGTCGGCCTTCTCGTCCCTCCCTTCCTTCGGTGGAAGGGTGATGTCAACTCTGTACATACGGGCATCTCTATCTTCAGGGGCGCCGAGCACCGACAGGGGGAGACACGACAGGGCGAGGAGACCAAAGAGGACCGTGAACATTGTTGTGAAATCGTAATGTTTCCACACAGAGAAAAAGACAAGGCTTCGCACTTTTGGCTGCAGAAAGAATATATTTACGTTAACTTGTATTTTTAGCAGATTGTGAAAATTATCAGAATAATTGTGTTTTATAAAATTATGCTTGAAATTTGTTGGAAAACGGAAGGCAACTAAATGTCTTGTGACAGAGTATGGTTGCCCTTAGTGTTATCCAACCTAACCGGGTTTTCACATATCATTGAGATGTGCGGCCAACACGATTTAATGTTGGTGCATTGCTGAACATTGAGCGTTTGCTTTTTAATATAGTGTGATTTGATTTCAGGTTGCCAGGGAAACAGAAACTGTATGTCGGCCTTTAATTAAATATCATCGTCAAGGAATGATTGACAGGTATAATAAAACAATATCACCATCCTGGCAGTAGAAGGACAAACACTTGTCAGAGAAACAAAAACTGCAAGTCGGCCTTAATATCGTCGTCAAGGAATGATTTACAGATCTAATAAAACAATATCACCATCCTGGCAGTAGAATCACAAACACTTGTCGGGGAAAGAGAAACTGCAAGTCGGCCTTAATATCGTCGTCAAGGAATGATTTACAGGTCTAATAAAACAATATCATCATCCTGGCAGTAGAAGGACAAACAGGTCAGGGAAACCAAAACTGCATGTCGGCCTTAATATCGTCGTCAAGGATAGATTTACAGGTCTAATAAAACAATATCACCATCTCTGGAAGTGGAAGGTCACATGAAGATGCATATTCATATATTCCATAATGCATAAAATATTGATCAACATAATATACTTAAAATTTTACCTTTTCAACAGTGGTGATGCTCAACACTGGCTGCCGACTGGTGTTTGTGGGTTGACTGCCGCGAAATATATACATGTCCTTCTAATCGAATTTCCCACTGCGCATGACAGCACAGTGGCGGAGGACGAATGAAAACGCGTTCACGTATATTCGATGCATATATGAATATTTATGAGATAAAATTTGCAAAGCAGTGCCATTTAGTAGGTAGTAATGCATGATTATTTCCATTTATTTTGAATCGGATTAACGTATGGCACTAAGTTATAGCATACGAGGGACAGTCAAAAAGTAGTCGGCCTGACCTAGTAAATGATACAAATGCAGCTGTTTTTATGTTTTATTTTTCTACATATTATCTGTCACCCTCAAGGTTCCAGCCTTACGATCCCCATTTTGTTTGAAATGTTATCTTGGTACCCCCCAAAAGCGCCAAATCTGCAATAAATGCACCACAAACTTCAGGTAACAAAATATGCAAGAAACATTTTGTGTGTTTGAGATAGGTAGACGTCCGCTAGAATCAAAACGTAGATATTAAGTGCATAAAAAGCAATTTGAAAGTACAATCGCTTGTTAAAGTGATTCCCCCTTCATGTTTACTGAAACACCTTGTTTTGGAGAAACTACCCACCCCTGTTCAGACGACGAAATCATAAGGACATAACATATTCTATTCTGATGCTAAAGGTTCAAAGTAAATACTGAATGGTCACACAAGTGTCAACTCTCAGTATATTGTAAACAGGGACAGCTTGAATATCGGGACACAATGTTTTTGAAAGGCTAAAATGGGGGCGTCCTTAAAAGAAACAGCCCCCGACTATATGTGAATCAAGCAATCCAAAGCTTTGACTCTTGATTATGACGGGAAGTCATCCAACACTATACTAACATATTTTATATGACATTATCTGAGGGCATACCATTATCCAAGAGGTACTAAAGGACGGATCGTTTTTCATTTTCTGCATTTTTTCTAGAAATATTATACCCCAATGTGTTGTGTTGACTATTATCTCGTTAATCACATAACCCACATATGTGAATTTTTTTATACGGCTTTGCTAATGATTCCTACAAACTAAAATGGAAGCTTTTCAAACATTGGACATCGAGAATATAGTTAGGCCGACTACTTTTGACCGACCCTCGTACACACGCTGTAACCTAACGCAGTATCTACGTCCTGGAGTGTACACGTATATCACACAGTCAGAATTTTACAATCGACTCTGGTTTTAGTAGAAATTTCTTGTGGATGTGGAAAGGGTTTTGTCGCTTCTATCTCTTGTGATTTCAGATGGAGCTGCATGTATTACCAATTCTACCATAACTACGTGAAATACGATCTCCTGAATGAATCATATTTCCTTATGACCGAATTTGAGAGCTGTGCTTCGCAGTAAGGATATCTTAATTTCCAGCTAGATCAAAATTAGTGGATTGCAATTATCTATCCCTGATTTGCTTTTAAACTGAGATAGTATCCTAGTTAAAACCATTATTCGAATGAAAGTCCTGCTGACTATGGTTCATAAGTAGTTTTAATCTTTCCCTGTACTGTTCAAGGGCAAGTGGCACGTAGATTGGTATTCTAGTTGATTCTTGCTTCACTCATCACAGAAAAGTTTTGTTTTTGTTTCCTTTCATCCACATTTACAAAAATACCTTATGGTACAACAACGATGATTCTTTTCATCCACAATTACAAGAATACCTTATGGTACAACAACGATGATTCTTTTCATCCACAATTACAAGAATACCTTATGGTACAACAACGATGATTCTTTTCATCCACAATTACAAGAATACCTTATGGTACAACAACGATGATTCTTTTCATCCACAATTACAAGAATACCTTATGGTACAACAACGATGATTCTTTTCATCCACAATTACAAGAATACCTTATGGTACAACAACGATGATTCTTTTCATCCACAATTACAAGACCTTATACAACAACGATGATTCTTTTTCACCAATTACAAGAATACCTTATGGTACAACAACGATGATTCTTTTCATCCACAATTACAAGAATACCTTATGGTACAACAACGATGATTCTTTTCATCCACAATTACAAGAATACCTTATGGTACAACAACGATGATTCTTTTCATCCACAATTGAATACCTGTATGGAAATGTCTTTTCATCCACAATTACAAGAATACCTTATGGTACAACAACGATTCTTTTCAGTGGCTGTGAAATGTGTAGGATACACACACACATGTATCGACTATTATCAACATTTATCAAAATGTATGGTCCTGATCTATATGATTATATTTAGTAATATAATATCACCTCAGTCTCCCTAGAAGATGTCTGTTTGGTGAGTATAAAGAGTATTAAATCCTTGGCCGAACATTTAAACGGGTTTTATGCCTAAAAATGATCAAATCCTTAACTGTTTTTAAATTGCCTGGACTGAAAGCGTTTTAGACTAATTAATTATATTAAAGCACATTCATACAATATTCAGATGATCAAGAACATTTGATGTTAAAATCACCATCACAATTACACGGACACACAGGTATGCACGCACACACAAACGCATACACACACGCAAATACGTACACACAGGGACTTGCACGTGGCTAAGCAACTCCAATAATCACGCGACCATTTCACCAACCCTTAGCTCGAACAATGTTATGGAATATCGCCAATGTATCTGGTATATCCTCAAAGGTATCTCTGCAACCGGTGCGAGAACGTAGTATAGATTCTCTCACTCTAGCGAGTTCACTGATCGTTTATTATTTACAGGGAAACGCCAAGACTTCATAGGTACGCTATGCTTTCATAGAAATACATTTTTCGATTTTATTTTTCACTTTACTGCAGGCAGTTCATTCGTCGTTGTCATTTTAATTGACTGCACAACTGTTACAATACCAGATGTTCGTGAAATTCGTTATACAACACATAATCAATATGTGATACATTTATTTACATATAGACTATACGTTTATAAGAAAATGTGTCAAACACGCTTCCTATGTACATATCTGTGTACAGGGTTCCTTAAAAGGTAGGGCAAACACTGTAGCACGCGCTCTCGCAGCGCGTAACCTTATTTCAATTGTACCACTCGATAGCAGCTGTACATGCACGGTTAGGAGTAAATCCGGCACTGTTGGAAGTATGATTGACTATGTGTTCATAAACCTTGAACTTCGCAGCAGTGTTGTAGGCTATTACGTAGATACAAGCGTCCCATAGTCTGTGTCTGATCACAGCCCTGTCTTAGTATGTTTCAGTATGGACGCTGATAACGGTGAACGTCCAAACTGGCGGAAAGCAAGTTGTACTGATTTTATGCTATATCGGTATGAAACTAAAAATTACTTTAGAAATGTACAGTTGATGTTGCCCATGTTTCATCTCCTGATAAATACATCGAGTATAGTTATATCACAGAATGTCTACATGCTGCAACTATACTTGCAATTCCTACTTCCAAATTCCAAGCACAATTAAAGCCATACTGGAGGAAGTATGAACTTAAAAACATTATGATCATATGCGTAATTGCCGCAAACATTGGATTTCTAACGACAAAAGCCACAGCTGAGATCACAATTATTTTATTGCATATAAACAAGCTAAACGTGCATTTCGAAGAAACCACCGTTCAGCTAAGCAACGTTACAGAAATGAAACATTTGATGAAATTTACCAAGCAGCTGAGGTAGACATCCAAGAGTACTTTAGAGTTACAAAAAAGTTAAAACATAAAAGAGAGCAAGTCTAACTTATAACGGTGACTCCTGTAGCACACAGGAAGGTGTATGTAATCTCTCTGCCTCAGAATGCAGAATGCTTTGATACTGGATTTACAGAGCACGTTGATAAGTTTGTAGAAGATGTTGTATATAACCCTGTAAATGACGACAGTGATTCAGTCATTCTCTCCCCGTTTACTAAAGATGAGGTACTTGATACCGTGAAACGTCTTGAAAACAACAAATCACCAGGTCCAGATGGTATTTCAAACGAGCATGTAAAATATACTGGTCGGTCTGTTATTGGCCATATTGTATCACTATTTAATGCCATTGTATCGTCTGAGTATGTACCAAATGCATTTAGCGTTGGTAATGTTTTACCAATTCACAAAGGAAATGGTAAAAGCAAGGATGATCCATGTAGTTGTAGAGGTATCACTCTTACACCTGTCCTCCCAACACTTTTTGAAAGATTACTGCTCAAAAGAATTGAAACAGCTAAAAAAGATTTCCCCCAACCTCTCCAGTTTGGATTTAGGAAGGGTGCGGGGGCGGAAACGGCAGCGCTTACTCTAACTGAAAGTATTGCCTACTGTGTTGAAAGAAATTCACCAGTTTATTGTGCCTTCCTTGATAATGAAAAAGCGTTTGACAGAGTTTGGTTGAATGGACGTTTCTATAAGCTTTACAATTTAGGAATTCGAGGTAAACTGTGTACACACCAATGAAATTATGTGTTAGCACTGGTGGCTGTATTTCTAATGTATTTGATGTAAAACAGGGGGTAGGTCAGGGTCGTGTCTTATCAGCTTGGCTCTTCGCTCCATATATAAACGACTTAGTTCACAGTAGCGCTGACTCTGTGCATGGCATATGTTTACCATCGGGTAAAACACCAGGGGTCTGTTAGACGACGACTTGTCTTTGTTAAGTGCATACCCAGGTGGCCTTCAAAGGTTGCTTGATGTTGTACATAAGTATGCGCACACATGGCACTTGTGTTTTAATGCATCAAAGAGTCTATTTCTTGTATTTGGAGATACAAAAAGGTTGTCAATCCTAAAATGTACACTGGAGAGAAGGAAATACTTTCCAATACACATTGCTGGTCTCCAAATCTATTCATCCGGTAAAACTATAGAACTCACGCAGTTTGTATGTGAAAGGCTTAGGATACTCTTTAATGCCAATAAGAACCATGGCCTGTGTTTTGGTGGCCTTAACCCACTTTGTTCTGTCCGTATTTGGGAAAGAACTATTCTGCCATGCGGTTTGTACTCTTGTAATGTATGGGCCCGTTTACCTGAAAAGGAATATGATATGCTGGAAACTGTTCAAAACCAGTTTTGTAAGAGAATCCAAGGCCTTTCTAAACGTGGATCATCCACAATAACCAGAGACAGTCTCGCCCTGGTCACATTAAGATATATGCACCAGAAGTCCTTGTTATTTCTCGGTAAACTGTGTAACAGCGATACTGAATTTGTCTTTAAGAAAAGTGTTTGTGCATAGACTTTGTCAGTACAGACAGACTTCAGTGGAGAAAGAGCGATATAGCAAGTCATCGCCATGCTTAATCTTGTAACAATGTATGACCCAGATATGCATTTGTACAACTATGTAAACCAATCTTCCTTCTTAACGAAGGCTGAGTGGTCTGTACTGGTTAAAGAAAGAATACTTAAAGCTGAGGATTCATATGTTGCTACTGTAGCGAGGTTGAGACTTAACCTTGAAAGATATCAAGCCATAAGATACCCTAAAAAATGTTCACAGACTGTGGTCTGCATGTTATAAAATGCCAGAATGTTTCAATAATATTGCTGTTCTTCTACGTATCAGCACACTTAGCATTCAGTCTCTTGAGCGTGAATGTGACATAGTTGCCTATGATATTGTAAAACATCTATTTCTACACTGTACTCTCATACAAAGTAGTAGAAACCCTTTGACTGAGTCACTAGTTGACATGCTTGATGTTGACACTTTTGTCAGTTTATGGAAGGACGAAAACCTATTTGTCTCATTTATGCTCTATGGTCTACCAAATGTAAATGCTCAAGAGCTTGAACAAGAAATATGGTTTAAATGTATAAAACTAATATAAACTCTATAAACCCTGGCTGCATCAACTAAAATACCTGTTCTAATTTCGATTGTCACACTCTGTAACCTGTATATACATATGTACATGTATAACATATGTTACAACCTGCTGTATCTTTTCCTTCAGGAAATAAAGATCATCTGTCTATCTATCTATCTATCTATCTATCTATCTATCTATCTATCTATCTATCTATCTATCTATCTATCTATCTATCTATCTATCTATCTATCTATCTATCTATCTGCCTGTCATTACTATTGGATGTCGAAAGGGTACAATCATGTTGTATATGAAGATGATATTGACAAAGTTTGGACATTTCCGCACATAGAACACAATCATGTTGTATGTGAAGATGATATTGACAAAGCCTGGACATTTCCACACATAGAACACAATCATGTTGTTATGAAGATGATATTGACAAAGCTTGGACATATATGAAGATGATATTGACAAAGCTTGGACATTTCCACACATGGAACACAATCATGTTGTATATGAAGATGATATTGACAAAGCTTGGACATTTCCACACATGGAACACAATCATGTTGTATATGAAGATGATATTGACAAAGCTAATATTTTCAACTACAACTTAGTGAGCATGGCAACGGTTAGCAATGCTTCTGATGACGTAATAGATAACTGTTCTGACAGGGAAGTCAACCAATGCCTCTATGACATAAGTTTACAAAGTGATGAAGTAAGACATATTTTACTGTCGCTTGATGTCACAAAAGCAACTGGGCTAGATCATCTTAGTAATCGTGTCCTGAAATGTTTATCTGATTCCTCTTTGTGCTCTTTTTAATGTTTCTTTATCAACTTCACAATTACCAATACATACGAAAAATGCCGTGCATCATTTTACTAATTACCGACTGTCTCAGTTGCTAGTTGCTTGTCAAAAGTATTTGAGAAGTATGCTTTCAAGCATGCATTAAATTTCTTTTTAGATAATGGAACTATCACCACAATACAATCAGGTTTCAGGACTGGTGTTTTACATCATACCAGCTACCCCATTCACTTGATTATATAGCTAAGGCAATGGATAGTGGAAAGGATGTACGTGCTGTCTTTGCGACATTAGTAAAGCGTTTGATAGGGTACAGCACAAGGGTCTTTGTATAAATCATGGGCTAATGGAATACGCGGTTCCCTTTCATCATGGTTTGAAAGTTATTTGAATAATCGAAAACAATATACAGTAATTAGTGGATCAAAATCAAATATCGCCTTCAGAGAAAAAGCCTACAAACACAGCATAACTCATCTATTCTACCAATATTTGACTATTGTGATTATATTTGGAATAATTGTTCAAATGCATAAGAGTTCTTATTAGAAAAAGTTCATTTAAATGCCTTAGGAAACGCATGTGGATCTATAAGAGGAGTACGTCATTCCAAACTTGATCTTGAAACTGTTTTTTTTCATCATTAAGCGATCAACGCAAGCTTTACAAGATGAGTGTTTTCTTAAAATGTTCTATAAAAAAAGGCCGAAACACCTATCAGATTTAATTCCATTAAATATATCCTCTGTATCCACATATGAATCTAGGTCATCCAACATTCTTTTAAAAACATCCTCTTTGTCTCCACGAACATATAAAAATAATTTATTCCGTCATGCATGCGTGAGTGTTACCTTGTTTAAGAAACATTTTGATCGAACCTTGCCTTGAAATGCGCATCATACTATTAAAAACACCGGTATAAGACACAATCCAATTATTCCCTGCAAGATAAGTCTGGGCTGTAGTGACCTATATGCCCACAAATTTGACCGTTTCCTTCAAAACATTTCCACTTGTAATGGGAAATATGTCCAAGTTCGATCAAGATGTTTCTTCTATCAAAATGGCTTTGATCTACAATCACTTTTGTATGGAAATTATTTATTTTCTGATACAATTAATCAGCATATTGTCAACTTTGTACACAACTATTTTACCCCGACAAAACGTTTCTTTGGCATATTTCCTTGTATAGCATGTATATTAAGGGTGGGTATTGCAGAGAATTTTCATATTGCGATATATTGCGATGCGAAAGCATGTATTGCGATATGTATTGCAATATATTGCATGAAGTATTTCTAAACAAAAACTACTTATAATCCAGTTAATGCTTGATTTATAGAGGAAAAACACAATAAAATCACTATGCTTGATCAAGCTTTAATAACAACTTTTAATCATGATAAAATATAAATGTGAATAATATTTGGCACAAACGAAACAAGGAAATGTCCGAAGATTTCCGAGTGTTACGAAGTTTTCCGAATGCAAGTCAAAATACCGGTTTTCGATCAGCGTATCGCAATACGCATCGTTCTCACGTCTGAACCGGTAAATACCGGTAAACCGGTTATATTGCGCAGCCCTAATGTATATATTAATTTCATATCATACTATTACTTATTACTGTAGACCCGTGAAGATCCGGGATAGAATAGGTCTTCAGCAACCCATACTTGTCATAAAAGGCGATTATGCTTGTCGTAAAAGACAACTAACGGGATCGGGTGGTCAGGTTTCGTTGACTTGGTTGACACATGTCATCGGTTCCCAATTGCGCTGATCGATGCTCATGCTGTTGATCACTGGATTGTCTGGTCCAGACTCGATTACTCACAGACTGCCGCCATATAGCTGGGATATTGCTGAGTGCGGTGTAAAACTAAACTCACTCACTCACTTATTACTGTAGGTTCAAAGTGTGTTTTCCAGTGTCGATAAATGAACGTTGCATTACTATTATGCATTACTTTTGTATCGGAAAATTATTCATGTAGGCGTAATGCCCCTTTACCGATCCATTCATTTATTGAATAAACTTTTGTTTAAATGAAAACGTCAATCTTTAAATATTGGCCGTAGCGGGTGACCTCGGCTGCTGTCGTTCATTGTCCGACGAACTTTGTCGATGTAGGGTATGGTTATGGAACAGTCAATTTTTCGCGCATCATGGAATTTGCTCACGTGAGGTACTGGTTTCATTATGTGACAAACGCCCAAAAAGACAATGCCAATCTTTATATTTTAGATAGTAGCGGGTGGCCTCACGTAGATGGACATTACCAAGCCAGCTGCCGTTCATTACCCGATGAAGGTCAGTGTGTGATTAAGTTGTAGTCGAGCTGTGGATATTTCTCGAACCATGGAATTACTGGGACGTTGTCATCTTACGACCTTTAGATAAATCGTGTTTACATGAAGGAAAATAAAAAACGGATTGTTTATTTACAGTTACAGATATTGCACTATTTATCTGACGCATCGAAAACTGTAATCGTGCCGCATCAAGCCTTTTCTGATTATCGACTTATTAGGCTCTAAGTACAGCTGAAGAAACATTTAATAACTCGCCACAAGTTAAAGAAAGATTATAGCAATAGCTTTTATTTTATCAGACTGCAGTGTCATGCAGACACATTTCCCAGAGGGTCTGTCAATGTAGACAACGCTGCACCTTAACAATGATAAGCATTGAAATCGTCTCCAGTCAGTTCTCCAATTGTCATTTTCCTTCCATCTTTTTTCTCTTTTCTGATTATCGCATTACGTTCGAATGAAACTCTTTTTCATAGGACTTTGATATTCTATGTGTGTCAATACCAGTGGTTGGTATCATAAGGAACTACAGTCAACAGGTATAGTGGCCTACATCCAGACATCTGCAGGTAACACAATAAACCCAAGATCGATATTTTCCATATCGGAATAGTCATACAGTTGGCACTGTGTTGGCAAGTACGTAGTGAACAGCTCTGCGTGAACGGAGCCCCAGCTCTGCGTTCGTCTGAAGATCCCATCCTTGTAGTTGGTCACACAGAGTAGTCTGACTTATTGGACAGCCAATCTCGTATTCTCAATTCGATCTTACAGAGTTATATGAGAATGTCTTCTACCTGTTTACACAAAAGGGGTTTTCAACAGGAACTTTGTAAAAGCATTCTCCAATTAAATGTGCTATTCGCATACAGTGCACAGTCACAGAATGTAACCACAAATGTCACACTACATTTATTGATTTACAAGAGGAGTCATGGAATGCTGTAGTTTATTCACTGAAAGATGACTACATATTATTTACTTGACATACGTGTATTCCTTTAATTCATCTGCTTTTATGGTGGAACAACAGATGGATGACTATTATATTTAATCTTTGTTTTCTCAGTTTAACATACATGTCTGCATTCGGAAGTTATATCTTTCTACTCGCAACCTCCAGTGTACTGGTCGAGTTTCTGGATTCGAAGGATTTCAAGATCAAAGTGACCAGGTGCATTCATAGTTTCCGCTATAGCCTCCATTTTCTTTTGGCCAACCGGAGCGAAGTGTATCAGCTGAAATGGTGGCAGAGAATGAAGTCGTTATGAAACGTTCTCAGGAACGATAAACATCACAGTATCTTCAACAAACAATAGCAAGGGAGATTGCCTTTGGACAATACTTTAATATTGTAGATCAGATTGAATTGATGATTACGACTTTGGTCAAACCCGTGAGCATAGGAATGATACTGAAGAAAAACAAAACTGTATGAGACTAACCCTCCAGACTGAAACAAACGTGTGTTATCCTCACTTGATCGTGGCCTTTGGGTATTCTATTACTCTATCAAAGCATTTTGCTACAACATTATACTTAATACGAAAACTCCTCAACAAATGTTTCTAAACGATAGCAATGTCAAAGGGGAGGCCGAGGAAGAGTAGACAGTGGCGATGGAGAACTTAGAAACACAAAAATGGGAGTAATGAACTGTGCAAGGTTTACTTCAAATGGAAGACCTGCTATAATAACGTTAGTCAACTGATGTAGACTAACAGTTCAAAAGTAGGGAATTTTCGTTTCATAAATTGCGAGCAGTGCTATTACATAATCAAAATATATTGGCGTATTTATCATATACAAAATACCTTCGCTTGCTGTAGCATACGAGACACATACTGGTATTATATTATGACCAATGTTTCCACTCAAAGAGGTGTAGAGGTCTCTAGCCATACGGATAGAATGTGACATGTTAATAACTGAGTAAGTGAGATGAAATTTACTTCACTTTCATTTCATTTATACCACGGCTACTAGTCCATACATCTTCTTGAATGCCCCCAAAAAAAAAAAACAAAACAACAAAACCAAAAAAAAAAACAACCCAACAACAACAAAACAAACAACTTCAAAAACAAACAAAACTTCGATTTTCGTTTCTAAAAGGTCACGATGTAGCCATTAAACACATTAGACACATTAGACAAAACAATTCAATCAATTGGTCCCTACATCCTCTTTCGAAATAAGACTGAATGCCAAAACACAACTTCGATTTTGGTTTCTAAAAAGGTCACAATGTAACCATTTAAACACATTAGACACATTAGAAAAACAATTCAATCAACTGGTATAAAATCACATGGATGTCAATAATAACCTCCATTGCTCATACATACGAAAAGCTACAAAATTACAATATATGACTTATTTTATAGGCACGAACCAACGCTTTAAAGACATATAGACTTCAGTATTTAAATAAGAAGAAGGATGCATGATTTGACAATGAATATGAACATAACGTTGACTCCACTTTGCCAGGCATTTGTATTGACTCTACTTTGTTCGGTGTCTGTATTCGATGTGGAAGGGAAGAGAAGGGCGATTGGGAATTCAGAAACACAAACACAAACCTAGAAACATAAGAATGGGAGTAATGAACCGTGCAAGGTTTTACCTCAACTGGAAGACTTGCTAGAGTTCTGAAACATGCCGACCGTTGACCTCCGTTCAAGATGCTCATTTCTCTCTCAAACATCTCTTTCAGCATATCATCATACTGAGTTGTTGTCAAATCTGGAATATAAGAATGATTTAAACGAAAACATGTTTCTGGGATAGCACTGCAAATGTATAGAAAATCCGTGTGTACGTGTTCCTCTGAATAGGTTTGACATGTTTCTGGAATAGGTTTGACATGTTTCTGGAATAGGTTTTGACATGTTTCCAGGAATAGGTCTTAGACGCTAATTTCACAACACGTTCAAAGGATGTGCCTTCAGGTGTAGTGTTAATGTATCATTTTCAAAGCAACTGAATGTCAGTTCTTCTTTTGTGAATTTGGACTTATACTACACTCCTTTGGATGACTGCCGTGTTTACCCAAATCCCATATCAGCATCTTGGGATATTTCAACAGTTGGGGTATCACATCAGGCTGCATGTGCATTTAGTGAAGCTCCAACCATAGACGTATAACTACATACACATAAACTGAGTATAACTTTCAGGCTTACCCTTGACAGGAAATATCTGTTTGCCGATGATTAAGTCCTCGTCATCCTCCAGAGACGTATCATAAAAGTCTCTGGTCATGTTCAGACCAAGTTCCTGGGCGAAGTCACTGCAGTAATACACTGGGGTCACCTTGACCTCATAGCCCCTGCGTGCCAGAAAGCTCGTCAACTGTGGCCAGCTGCACGCTTTGTCAACACGTAGAACTGCAAGTAATAGGTAGTAGTTGTTTCAAGTCAAAGTACCGTGTACTTTCTTACTGACCTTCAGGTTCCTGCTCTGAAAATGTCTTATTTAAACAGACAGAAATTCAAGCAATAGATCACACTGAATTTCATTGTTTAAGATAAATACTGTATTTTCTCATTACATAGTAAACTAGAAAACATACACACATAACACAATCTGCGCTAATTTTGCATTGCTACCTCGTTTTGTAATACAGTAACATATAGTACTCGGCGATTATATGTTGAGCAACAATTAGATTTGTCTGTTAAAGGGCAAGTTTACAGGAAAATTAACCTTTTTATCTTGCACTTTTTCAGCATAAAATGTGTTTGTTAATTAGTTTCATAGCTAAAACAGTACAGGCATCATAAGTAATGAATTTATTTTTTGCATTATATTGATTTCTATTTCGTACATTTACCGAGAGTTCTATGCCCACAATAAACACATCATGGCTTACGTCCCTTGCAATATGACGTCAATGGTTCCATACTGATAAACCAATGACGTCATTAGAACTTATTAGACCAATTTCACGTGGTGTAGGTACAGGTGTGTGGTGGTTTAACCCTCGTGTTACCCGGCTGTCAGCTGGCCTTGTCATTTCCACACTCTGATGATGTTGCGGTTTGACAAATTGTATAACATTCAACTGAGTCGGTCGTCTTTCCTACAGCATCTTCGTACAGCGAAATTAAACGTATGTGCACCTCATCTAGCTAGCTATCGGTGAATGTGCCGGGATTCTGGGTTTGCTAGTTGCTCCATTATACGTACAATATGTGACCCTCCTCTTGGATCAGTCATCACTTTCATGTCGAAACCATATCCAAATACATCACGACGATAAATGCACAGTTTTGAATTCTGCTTGAAATTCGCTCTTCTAAAATATCCTCATTGCAGGGGAGGACAAATTTATTGAAAATTACATACATCGTACATTTCGTCAGTTTGAAAAAGTACTAAATCACCATTCACGGCGTTTTGTGTAGTTTAGTGTATGTCTTAATTTAAATATCAAATTTAGAAATATAACGTATCATTGCAATCAACGGTATTTTTTGTTGTTGTTGCTGCTGTTGTCAATCCCTGATACAGTTAAAAATATAATTACAAATAGTCAGATAAAATACACATGATCAATCTATACTGCTGCTTGAATTTTCACTTAGAATGCTTCTTTCGTATTTGTCCATACTTTTTCATCAGATTAATTTCATTCTGAATGTCTTTTGCTTTGGGACTAAATACAAGACCAGACTAAATGAATTGGCACCTTTATAATCAAAGGTTTGTAACTTTGGCCTTTTAGTTTGCCAAATAAAGGTCTCATAATGGCATAACATTTCAGGAGTTATATTCTGTTACACTTCCCCTTTAAAACCACATGTGTCTGAAGGAATCAAACAGAAACAGGTTCATAATTGAACTTACCAAGAATTACCACAGAGTTCCCGAGTTCCTGTTAAAGAAACATCAATTTGTTAGTGTGAGAGACAGAGCGAGAAGAGGGGCAGAGTCAGTGTCTGCACACTGTGTGTGTCTGACTGACTGAGTTTGGTTTCACGCCACTTTTAGCAAAACTCCAGCAATATCACGGCGAGGGACATAAGAAATGGGCTTCACTCACTCTGTGTGTGTGTGTGTGTGTGTGTGTGTGTGTTGTGTGCATGTGTGCATGTATTCCAATGCACGTTTCACGCTTATTACCAATTTTTTCACGTCGGAGGCTCAAACCATGTGCACAGCTTCTTGTCACTGGTGTATGCATGGCACAAGCAACTAAAATGCATCACCCTCCTCAGAATTATCGCCAATATTGCGGGTGCCTAAGTGTGGACAAAGGATAAAAAGGAACATGATTGTATGTTCTAGAGTGCACAAACTCAGTTTCTTGTTATAATTTCTTTATTCTTGTGATTTTCTTTCTTTATTATTGCATTCCTTCTTCATTCTTAACCTTGCATCCTTACAGTTCAGTTTCACTGTTACAGATTCAGATTGACTGAAAAAGCATAACAAAATTCTTAATTACTAACATGAGCAATAATAGTAACTTATAGTATGTCATAAAAACAAAAGCGTTTATATCCAGTCACATGAGAACATAGCCTGAAACAGCCTTAGACAATAATGAATGATAATTCCTACAACTGCCTTATGCAATTAGGAAAAAGAACATAATTGCCTTATGCAATGAGATATTGTAAATAAAATATCAATGGCCTTATGCCAAAGCTATTTGGAAAAATGTCTTCAACTTATAAACAAAGAAAAGCCCAAAATAAAATGTATTTCTTAGAAAATAAATTGATGCAAATATTTAGGGCATTTACGGTAGTTCTTACAAAAAAGGCAAAACAAAGTTTCCTTCACTGAAAATATTCACACCAAATATAACTAGCACTACCACTACATTACAGTTGAAATTACACAAACATAATTTGTAAGTTTGCGGTAATTGCCTATAAATTGTTATGAAAAATAGCATAAAACAATGCTAACACATGTCCAGTTCAAATACAAAATGAAAGCTAAAATGAATGAAGTTTACTTCTAACTTTCCCTACTTTTATGAAAGATTAACAAAGAAAACATTGGTGATAAAATAGTTACCGTTTGTTTGCGGTGGCATTTTCAACTTGTCTCATCGAAACTTGTCGTGCTAATGACCATGTGCGCTGCCAGATTTGAAAAGTCCGTGCTCAAGGCAGGTTACTCCAAACTCAAAGGTTAAAATGCATACCGCTAAAGAAAAAAGCACTAACACAGCTGTTAATGTAAAAGTAATGTGATTTTGGCCGTTACATACTGGCTCCCTAATTGTAAAATACTTATTTTACGATAACTATCCTTATAAAATTCTAATGGCCAAATAAACCAAAACGAAACAATGAAATACAATCTTATTTGAGATTACATTATGTCAAAAATTTAAACAAAAGTTCCATGGAAAACCTTAGCTCTCAAACACCAATAAAACATTATGCACTAATGTCAGCAATATTGTCAATAGTTCAGTTCGAAGCAGAGCGTTCAACATTTATAGTCTCTGCTTATGTGTCTGCCTCCAACAGCATGCAGAGTTTGTCTAGAGGTCTAACAAGCTCAGACAGGCAAGTCCTGACTTTTACACTCCGAATGAGTCCCTTCTTATCTGGAAAAACCTCAATGATTTTGCCCATTTTCCATGAGCTCCGAGGGGCGCTGTCGATCAACAGCACTATATCGCCAACAGCGACATGTCTTTTCTTCTGAGTCCATTTTTGTCGCAACTGCAGCATGGGTAAGTACTCTCTGATCCACCTGTGCCAAAATACATCGGCAAGATACTGCACATGTCTCCATCGCCGCTTTGTGTAGTTGTCGTCTGGCGAGAAAAGACCAGGTGCCCTGTTGTCACATCCATGGAGATGGAGTAGGTGATTTGGTGTAAGGGGAGATAAGTCACTTGGGTTGCTTGGATAGCTGGTTATCGGTCTTGAGTTTAGTATGGCTTCCACTTCACAAAACAATGTGAATAGACTGTCATCATCAAGATTGTGTATTTGTTGATGAAGTAAACCATTCAACACTTTCCTTACACTCCTTATCAAACGCTCCCAAATGCCACCATGGTGAGATCCATAAGGTGGGTTAAACATCCAGACGATATTTCTTTGTGACAGCTCTTTGTGAATATGGGCTTGATTCCACCTGTCTATCTCTTGACGCATCTCTTTCTCACATCCGATCAGATTCGTGCCGTTATCTGACCATATCACTTTAGGGTTGCCCCTCCTGGCGATGAATCGACGTAAACAGTTGATACAAGAATCTGTTGTCAGAGAGCTTGCTACTTCCAAATGGACAGCACGTGATGCCATACATGTGAAAATTACGCCATAGCGCTTAACTTCAGTCCTAAAGCGCTTCACGAAAAAAGGTCCAAAATAGTCCATACCTGTACGAGAAAATGGGGGCTCGTTTGGAACCAGTCGATCACTTGGTAGATCAGCCATCTTTTGACTCATTTGGCTAGCCTTGTACTTGCGGCACACCACACATCTGGACACCATCTGCTTGATAAGCGTTCCAGCTCCAGGAATCCAGTACTTTTGTCGCAAGACACACAGCATAGAGTTCTTACCGAGATGGCCTACCAACTTGTGAATGTCCATGAGAATCAGCTTTGAGATTAGGTTGTCTTTGGGTATAAGCACTGGGTGTTTGGAGTCAAATGAAATGTCTGCTCTTTGTAGACGACCACCAACTCTGATCACTCCTTGTACCAGAATAGGGTCAAGTCGATACACTGTGCTTCGATTTCTTGATCTTTGGGTTCTTAGAATGAAGTGTTTCAAGCTCTGTACTGTAATGCTTTCTTTGAACATAGCTGATCAAGGCATTTTCAGCATCTTCCAACATTTCAACAGACAGATTAGGAAGTTGTTTTACTTCAGTTTTTCTTGTCTGGACGTATTTCTGACTTGATTGTCCGTTTGATTTTTGTTTGAGATTTTCTTTAGCTAAGACAATCCATGCTACTATTCTCTTGAGCTTGGTCCAGCTTGAAAAGTAATTCAGGAGTCTTGACATGATATCTGTCTCACTCATGAGAGACACATTCACAACCCTTTTACTTCGATGTCGGCATCATCAAGACGTAGCAGATTCTCATCAACTTGATGCCATTCCTGTTGAGGTTTGTACAAGAACATTGGCCCATAAAACCAGCAATCAGCAGATAGAAATTGATCAATGTTCATACCTCTAGACGCTGCATCCGCTGGATTCAGCTTTGATTCAACATATCTCCATTGGCTTGCTTTGGATCCATCTCGTATCACAGCAACACGGTTTTGCGACGAATGTCTGAAACCTTGATTTCTCATTTTTATATATTTCAACACTGCCATGCTGTCAGTCCAAAATATTACATCAGTCACCTCATATTCCAGTTCAGCTGTTATGAACTTGTACAACTTGACAGAGATCGACGCTGCTGTTAATTCCATTCTTGGAATTGTAATTTTCTTCAATGGGGCGACGCGTGATTTTGACATCACCAAACAGCAATAAACTTGGTTTAAAGAGTTCGTAACACGCACATATGCTGCAATTCCATATCCAACATCTGAGGCATCAGAAAACATATGAAGTTGACAGTGGATAACTTTACCAAAGTTCGAAGGCTTGTAGCATCGAGGAATGCTTATGTTTTCAAGATATGGTAAATCATGCAGCCACTTTTCCCAAGCTAGTTGGTGCTTTTCTGGCAGAGGATCATCCCAAACCTAACTTTAGCTGACAAAGCTCCTGTTGAAGAATCTTGGCTTTCAGAATGAAAGGGGATGCTAACCCGAGAGGGTCGTACACTGAACTGGTTACAGACAACAATCCTCTTCTTGTAATTGGATTTGTCTCCTGCTTGTATCTTGAATCCAATTTTGTCATTTTCTACCGACCAGTAGATCCCTAATGCTCTCTCGGAGGGAAGTAGGTCACTTGTCAGATCTAATTCTTTTATCCCTTTAGCTCTTTCATCTTGTGGGATGTGACTCAGAACTTCGTGACTATTGCTCGTCCACTTCGTGACGTGAAACCCACCTCTACCACACATCTCGCTGATTCCATCAATCAAAGACACTGCTTCCTTTACTGTTGGTACTGATGATAAACAGTCGTCCACATAGAAGTCGTTCATCACTGTCTTGGTTACACTGGGATTGTACGCATCTTTATTGTCTATGGCACTTTGTCGCAGAGCAATGTTTGAGCATGTTGGAGAGGAAATTGCGCCGAACATGTGAACTAGCATTCGATAGGCTTCTGGGTCCTTAGTTATGTCACCATCTGGCCACCAGTAGAACCGCATGAAGTTACAATCTTCTGGTGGTACTCGAACCTGGTAGTACATTGTTTCAATGTCAGCCATAACAGCTACTTCTTCTTGTCTGAACCTTTAACAATATTCCAAGTAAACCGTTTAGTAGATTCGGTCCAGACAGAAGTTCAGTGTTGAGTGAAACTCCATTACAGATTGCAGAACAGTCAAAGACGACTCGTATCTTGTCTTGTTTGTGTGGGTGGTAGACCGCATGGTGGGGGATATACCACTCTTTTCCATCTTCACATTCAAGTTCATTGTCTGGGATCTTTTCAGCATAGTTCTTGTCCAGGAGATTCTGCATGAAAACTTTGTAGTCCTCATAAAACTTCTCATTCTTAGCTAGTTTTCTTTTAAGACTTGCAAGACGCTGTAACGCCATCCTGCTGTTGTCAGGGAAGTAAATAGCATCCTTCCGGAATGGCAAATTTATGTAATAATGTCCATCAAGTAGCCGAATTGACTTTTCAACCTTTTCTGTGAATTTCTTGTCTTCCACTGACGGCTGCTTCTTGTCATCAGACAATGACTCAGGAAAATCAAAATCTATTGATTGTCTTACAATCTTCTCTAGGCTCTGTGAGTCCTCTAATTCTTGAAATGCAGTCACCTCAGCTCTGTTGACATAACATGTTCTATTTCCTTGGTAGAGATTTCCATCAGTAGGTCTGATGACATTCCACATTACCCAGCCTAGTCTAGTTTTCACTGCATGTGGACTGCCACTTGGTCCTGTCTTGATATCCAAAGGAGTGTACGCGTCTGGCACATTGTTTCCTATCAATACACCAATGTCAGATTCCAAATGCTGTAATGTAATACTGTTCAGGTCGGGCCAACGAGACAAGTCCATCTCATTTGGGATATGATCTTTAGTCACTGGCATCTTGTCTTTGGTGTATACTCTTGGCATGGGAATAACATTTTGTTGATCAAGGTCACTAATTTCCAAACCATCAATAGCACAGGTCTTCATGGAATGTTTAGTGCCCATAGTTTCCAGGGTTATCTTCATTCTTCTACCCGAGGCACCAATCTGACGCATCACCTTGTCTGTGCAAAAGGAAACGCTGCTTCCCGGGTCAAGAAATGCATAAGTTTGTACGGCTTGAGCTCTGTTCTTATTTCTTACAATGATAGGAATAATTGCCATAGCACAGTCTATCTCCCTGGCTCCCATCTCACTATCACACTCAAGCTCATGACTGCAATCTGAACATGCACTGGCAATGTTCTTGTCTTCACTTGAAACCTTTACATGTGGTTTTGTCTGTTTCCAGTCTTCGTATTCAGAGCGGTTCATATGGAGAAATGTTTGATGCCTATTCTTGCAATGTCCACACACAACATTAGCGCTGCACTCTCTACTCATATGTCCCCTTGTCAAACATTTGATGCAGAGTCCATTTACCTTTAAGAATTGCAATCTGTCAGCGTAGGGAGTAGCCGCTATCTCTTTCACAACACTCTATGGTATGATTGTATGAATTACAGAACAGACATGTCTTGTGCTTAGTTTCATTTCTTCTTTCTTGAGTTTTGGAAGACGTGTAACTTTTGTCCATGTTACTAGTTCTCTTTACCATCCTTCTATGGTCCACCTTATCAGCCTCAGTTGCAAATGCATACTTTGATTTGGTTGGTTGTGGCCGTTTCCTGTACCTATCATCTCTGACGTCTTTTCTTAGTGCTTCTTTTCCAAAGATTGGGTCATTGGCCTTCTTGGACTCTTTCTTTACAAAGTCTACCAGATGCCGGAACCTGACCTCTTGACCTGTTTCTTTCACTGCCTGTGCAACACTTCTAAATCTCTCTTGGTATTGGTATGGCAGTTTTCCTAGAAGACGCTTGATATTTTCTGTGTAATCGAGAACACTAACAGCAGGCACACACTGGACTGCATTGTGACATTCACTTAGGAATATGGAGAAGTCGTCAAGTCCTTTTGGGTTGTCCGCCTTGATCATTGGCCAGTCGAGCGCACGCTGTACAAAGGCATTAACTACAGTGTGCTCATTACCATAGCGCTCTTCTAACTCCTTCATAGCTGCAACATAGCCCACTTCTGCATCTAGATAACCAAACCCCTTCAGCGATTTTATTTGCCTCACCCCAAGTAAATTGTTCCAAATAATTCATGTTTTCATCAGCGCTGTCAGAGTTTGCCAGAATCTTGGATCTGAACTGACGGATGAACTTTCGAATTCCAAAGGGTCACCTCCAAAATACTTGATTTGGGGAAGAGGTTTTCTCATCTGCTTAACTACTGTAAGAATGAGGTCATCAACTGTATTTGCATGATTTACATCTTTACTTGCTTGACGTAAGACTTCGTCACGTTTACTAGAGTCCACTTTCATTGGCTTCGTAAGGTCGGCTTCATGTTGCACAGAACGCTCACCTCTCACACTTGGAAAATGTTTCTTCTCTTCAAATTCATCCAAAATCTTCACTTTAGCAGCAGCGATAGCAAGTTCCGTGTCTAGCTCTAGTCTTTCTTCTTCCATCTTTAGTTTCAGTCTCTTCATATCTAGTTCCTGTTTTTCTCTCCAATGCAGCCGCCCTTGCCATGATTTCTGCTTTCCTCTGTTCTTCCTCCATTCTCGCAGACGAATGACTTAAAGTAGAACCACGCTGACTTGATCTTGAGGCGTTGTCTGCAAAGCGTGAGTTTCTTTCAGGTGAGTTATTCAGTTTCTTTCTTGTATCTTCTTGACTACTGATCCATTCTTGGGTTTCTATTTTGAACTGGAGAAATGTATCAGACAAAGCATCTAAAGTGATCATGAATTGTGTGGCTTCACCTTGTATGGCTAGTTTGATATACTGATCTTGACAGTCAAGAAATTCTTCTTCATATACTATGAGCCAGTCCTTATAACCATGCCTGACGCGCATTCATATTCTTTCTCTTCTTTGATATTAAACATAATGTCTGCTTGTAGGCTTGACAGTCTTTGACATATCTTGCGTACATTCTTTTCTTTGATTTCTAATTGATATGCAAGTCCTTTACTTGTGGGTTTCTACTTTTACTAGTCCCTGTACTTATGACATCATCTACCATTTCTGTGTCCATGGCCACAGCCTGCGCACCCTGATCCTTATGATCCTCAGATGCCATCCTCAAACGTCAATGCTGTATGTTCTAGAGTGCACAAACTCAGTTTCTTGTTATAATTTCTTTATTCTTGTGGATTTTCTTTCTTTATTATTGCATTCCTTCTTCATTCTTAACCTTGCATCCTTACAGTTCAGTTTCACTGTTACAGATTCAGATTGACTGAAAAGCATAACAAAATTCTTAATTACTAACATGAGCAATAATAGTAACTTATAGTATGTCATAAAACAAAAGCGTTTATATCCAGTCACATGAGAACATAGCCTGAAACAGCCTTAGACAATAATGAATGATAATTCCTACAACTGCCTTATGCAATTAGGAAAAGAACATAATTGCCTTATGCAATGAGATATTGTAAATAAAATATCAATGGCCTTATGCCAAAGCTATTTGGAAAATGTCTTCAACTTATAAACAAAGAAAAGCCCAAAATAAAATGTATTTCTTAGAAAATAAATTGATGCAAATATTTAGGGCATTTACGGTAGTTCTTACAAAAAGGCAAAACAAAGTTTCCTTCACTGAAAATATTCACACCAAATATAACTAGCACTACCACTACATTACAGTTGAAATTACACAAACATAATTTGTAAGTTTGCGGTAATTGCCTATAAATTGTTATGAAAAATAGCATAAAACAATGCTAACACATGTCCAGTTCAAATACAAAATGAAAGCTAAAATGAATGAAGTTTACTTCTAACTTTCCCTACTTTTATGAAAGATTAACAAAGAAAACATTGGTGATAAAATAGTTACCGTTTGTTTGCGGTGGCATTTTCAACTTGTCTCATCGAAACTTGTCGTGCTAATGACCATGTGCGCTGCCAGATTTGAAAAGTCCGTGCTCAAGGCAGGTTACTCCAAACTCAAAGGTTAAAATGCATACCGCTAAAGAAAAAAGCACTAACACAGCTGTTAATGTAAAAGTAATGTGATTTTGGCCGTTACAATGATCTCTTTCAGATTTCCTTTGAAGATCCGGGTTAGAATTGGTCTTTAGGAACCCATGCTTGTCATAAGAGGCGACTAGCGGAATCGGCTTTTCAGCCTCGCTGACTTGGCTGACACATGGTTGTATGTCAATTGCGTACATCGACGCACACTTTGTTAATCACTGGATTGGCTGGTCAAGACTCGTTTATTTACAGGCCGCCGCCATACAGCTCGCATATTGCTGACTGTTAAACAAACAATACAAAATCTCTTTCAGTATAGGCTCCAGATCCACATTAAGGCTAGGCAGTATCTGTTCAATAACACAATGACTTCACTTACCTTAAATGAAAACAGAACCTTGATGTCAGTAAGCCCCGCCAGTGTTGTTTTTATCTCCAGTATGTCGGCCTTCTCGTCCCTCCCTTCCTTCGGTGGAAGGGTGATGTCCACTCTGTACATACGGGCGTCAGCATCTTCAGGGGCACCGAGCACCGACAGGGGGAGACACGACAGGGCGAGGAGACCAAAGAGGACCGTGAACATTGTTGTGAAATCGTAATGTTTCCACACAGACAGAAAGACTAGGCTTTGCTATCTTGGCTGCAGAAAGAATATACACTCTTCACAACAAAAAAAGAGAAACGCAAAATGAAATTTGAAAGTTTGTACGCATATATGTCAAATTAGACATGTTTTGAGGGTGGAATATTGTTGTTGGTATGGTTTAAAAGAACATGCGTGAGCGAAAGCAAATATAAACGACTGTCATGGAACACAACCAAAACCCGCAATTATTGTTTTCACGTGCAAAACCTAGTAAACCCTATGATTTTTAAAAGACCCAAGCGATATCGCAAAATTCATCCAAGATCTTTGTATGGGATGAGAAAATGGCGCGTATCAACGCTGCCGACCGAAATATTACTATAAAGACAAAAAGACCAGGCTTCGCGCTCAGGTTTTCGCTGCTTAAAAATATAGGTAGCAGAATATAGCAGATTTTCAAATGTTGAGGACTACTGGACTTTTACTTTGAAATATTGCGAGATTTGACTTCCAGTAGTCAGGGAAACAAAACTGCACGTTAATCTTTGGTCGAACATTGTCGTCAAAGAACTATTTACAGGTATAATAAAACAATATTACATTCTCTGGAAACGGAAGGTGACAGAGTTCCCAGGACCAAAGTAACTGTTCTTTATCTAGTTTGTAACGACAATGCCCCCATATGTTAAGTAAAGTTATATCCCATTAATTACATCAAGGGGCATATTCAATTTTACATAAAAAAAATATATCTATGAAATATTTGAATTTTTACCTTTCAACAGTGGTGATGTTGAACGATGGCTGTTGACTGGTGTTTGTGGGTTGACTGCCGCAACATATATACACGTCTTTCTAAACGAAGTTCCCACTGCGCATGTCAGCATAACGCAAGGCGGGAAAATGTGAACACGTGCTCAATTTCACAATTTGCATATATATGAATATTTATGAGATAATCTTTGTAATGTAGGGCTTGCTTAGAGGCAGTTTGCACCGAACTGAACTGTAGCTTGTACTGATTGCACTCCTGAGGGAAGTTGATGTGTTAACGTGATGTATTTGAATACTATCACTCATCGTCTTTCTTCTATTACCCTTCACGCATAACAGAAAATGCTTCGTTGTTTACCCTCCGTTGCATGCACATCTTATATTGGAACAAAGCTGATTCTTTTCAATGTTTGTGGAATATCAACCAAAGGTACTTGATAGTGAAATACCATTTACTGAGTACCTGAACGAACTCACTACGTCGTGCACTCCATGAACTAATCTTCCAAAACAAATTAAGTCCAAACGGTATAACTTGTCCAATTACTCCCTGAAATGAGTGTTTACTGCAGCCATTGAAGCTAGGTTTCCTGACTCTGTATCAGTAAGTTATTCAGAGCTTTGAGTTTTAATCATTTCATGGCTTTGACCTTTGACCATTATCATAGCTGTGTGTTTTAATCATTCCATGACTTGATCTTGACCATTGTCAGAGCTGTGTGTTTTAATCATTTCATGGCTTGACCGTGACCATTATCAGAGCTGTGTGTTTTAATCATTTCATGGCTTGACCTTTGACCATTATCATAGCTGTGTGTTTTAATCATTCCATGACGTGATCTTGACCATTGTCAGAGCTGTGTGTTTTAATCATTTCATGGCTTGACCTTGACCATTATCATAACTGTGTGTTTTAATCATTCCATGACTTGATCTTGACCATTGTCAGAGCTGTGTGTGTTTTAATCATTTCATGGCTTGACCTTGACCATTATCAGAGCTGTGTGTTTTAATCATTCCATGACGTGATCTTTAACCATTGTCAGAGCTGTGTGTGTTTTAATCATTTCATGACTTGATCTTTTTACCATTGTCAGAGCTGTGAGTGTTATTCTTTTCATGACTTGATCTTAAAATTATCAGAGCTGTGAGTTTTAATTTGTTCATGATATGATCTTCACCATTGCCATAGTTATTCGTTAGATATTATATTAATATCATCCCGATCTTATATTAAAAATGACACTTCCACTCCTTGGACGACATAATTAGGTACCTACACTAATAAAGCAATCCTGGACCAATAATTTTATATGCATTTTGATGACTAAATTCTTGAATCCTACACTTCTTTGGAATTGTTTATATTGACAATGATTACGATGATCACAGCAAAGCGATACATTATTCAGATAATCAAGTACATTCTAAATGTCTAAATGTGTTAGGTGATCCCCGTGAACTAATAGTTTAAGAGTCTTTTCCTTTCTGTTACTCCTAGTTGTTATGTTTTATATCTCCTGATGTATTACCAAGCAGCGATAGCATCATTCTGTTACTCCTAGTTGTTATGTTTTATATCTCCTGATGTATTACTAAGCAGCGATAGCATCATTCTGTTTCTCCTAGTTGTTATGTGTGTTATATCTCCTGATGTATTACCAAGCAGCGATAGCATCATTCTGTTACTCCTAGTTGTTATGTGTTTTATATCTCCTGATGTATTACCAAGCAGCGATAGCATCATTCTGTTACTCCTAGTTGTTATGTTTTATATCTCCTGATGTATTACCAAGCAGCGATAGCATCATTCTGTTACCCTAGTTGTTATGTTTATATCTCCTGATGTATTACCAAGCAGCGATAGCATCATTCTGTTTCTCCTAGTTGTTATGTGTTATATCTCCTGATGTATTACCAAGCAGCGATAGCATCATTCTGTTACTCCTAGTTGTTATGTGTTATATCTCCTGATGTATTACCAAGCAGCGATAGCATCATTCTGTTACCCTAGTTGTTATGTGTTATATCTCCTGATGTATTACCAAGCAGCGATAGCATCCTTTCTGTTACTTCTAGTTGTTATGTGTTATATCTCCTGATGTATTACCAAGCAGCGATAGCATCATTCTGTTACTCCTAGTTGTTATGTGTTATATCTCCTGATGTATTACCAAGCAGCGATAGCATCATTCTGTTACTCCTAGTTGTTATGTGTTATATCTCCTGATGTATTACTAAGCAGCGATAGCATCATTCTGTTACTCCTAGTTGGTATGTGTTATATCTCCTGATGTATTACCAAGCAGCGATAGCATCATTCTGTTACTCCTAGTTGTTATGTGTGTTATATCTCCTGATGTATTACTACCAAGCAGCGATAGCATCATTCTGTTACTCCTAGTTGGTATGTGTTATATCTCCTGATGTATTACCAAGCAGCGATAGCATCATTCTGTTACTCCCTAGTTGGTATGTGTTATATCTCCTGATGTATTACTAAGCAGCGATAGCATCATTCTGTTACTCCTAGTTGGTATGTGTTATATCTCCTGATGTATTACCAAGCAGCGATAGCATCATTCTGTTACTTCTAGTTGTTTATGTGTTTATATCTCCTGATGTATTTACCAAGCAGCGATAGCATCATTCTGTTACTCCTAGTTGTTATGTGTTATATCTCCTGATGTATTACCAAGCAGCGATAGCATCATTCTGTTACTCCTAGTTGGTATGTGTTATATCTCCTGATGTATTACCAAGCAGCGATAGCATCATTCTATTACTCCTAGTTGGTATGTTTTTATATCTCCTGATGTATTACCAAGCAGCGATAGCATCATTCTGTTACTCCTAGTTGTTATGTGTTATATCTCCTGATGTATTACCAAGCAGCGATAGCATCATTCTATTACTCCTAGTTGTTATGTGTTATATCTCCTGATGTATTACCAAGCAGCGATAGCATCATTCTGTTACTCCTAGTTGGTATGTGTTATATCTCCTGATGTATTACCAAGCAGCGATAGTATCGTTTCTATTACTCCTAGTTGGTATGTGTTATATCTCCTGATGTATTACCAAGCAGCTGATAGCATCATTCTATTACTCCTAGTTATTTATGTTTATATCTCCTGATGTATTACCAAGCAGCGATAGCATCCATTCTGTTACTCCTAGTTGGTATGTTTTATATCTCCTGATGTATTACCAAGCAGCGATAGCATCCATTCTGTTACTCCTAGTTGTTATGTGTTTATATCTCTGATGTATTACCAAGCAGCGATAGCATCATTCTGTTACTCCTAGTTGTTATGTTTTATATCTCCTGATGTATTACCAAGCAGCGATAGCATCATTCTGTTACTCCTGGTTGTTATGTACTTTATATCTCCTGATGTATTACCAAGCAGCGATAGCATCATTCTGTTACTACCTAGTTGTTATGTTTTATATCTCCTGATGTATTACCAAGCAGCAGCGATAGCATCATTCTTGTTACTCCTAGTTGGTATGTGTTATATCTCCCGATGATGTATTACCAAGCAGCGATAGCATCATTCTATGTTACTCCTAGTTGTTATGTTTTATATCTCCTGATGTATTACCAAACAGCGATAGCATCCATTCTGACATTACTCCTAGTTGGTATGTGTTATATCTCCTGATGTATTTTACCAAGCAGCGATAGCATCATTCTGTTACTCCTAGTTGTTATGTGTTATATCTCCTGATGTATTACCAAACGGCGATAGCATCATTCTGTTACTCCTAGTTGTTTATGTTTTATATCTCCTGATGTATTACCAAGCAGCGATAGCATCATTCTGTTACTCCTAGTTGGTATGTGTTATATCTCCTGATGTATTACCAAGCATGGCGATAGCATCATTCTGTTACTCCTAGTTGTTATGTTTTATATCTCCTGATGTATTACCAAGCAGCGATAGCATCCATTTTCTATTACTCCTAGTTGGTATTGTATGTTATATCTCCTGATGTATTACCAAGCAGCGATAGCATCTATTCTATGTTACTCCTAGTTGTTATGTGTTATATCTCCTCATGTATTTACCAAGCAGCGATAGCATCATTCTGTTACTCCTAGTTGGTATGTGTTATATATCTGATGTATTACCAAGCAGCGATAGCATCATTCTGTTACTCCTAGTTGTTATGTTTTATATCTCCTCATGTATTACCAAGCGGCGATGATAGCATCTATTCTGTTACTCCCTAGTTGGTATGTGTTATATCTCCTGATGTATTACCAAGCAGCGATAGCATATTTCTGTTACTCCTAGTTGTTATGTGTTATATCTCCTGATGTATTACCAAGCGGCGATAGCATCATTCTGTTACTCCTGGTTGGTATGTGTTTATATCTCCTGATGTATTACCAAGCGGCGATAGCATCACTCTTTCTAATTACTCCTGTTAGGTTAGCATCGTTCTGTTATGTTTTATGTCTCCTGATGTATTACCAAGCTGCGATAGCATCATTCTGTTACTTTCCTGGTTGGTATGTTTTATATCTCCTGATGTATTACCAAGCAGCGATAGCATCGTTCTGTTACTCCTAGTTGGTACATGTTTTATATCTCCTGATGTATGACACCAAGCGGCGATAGCATCGTTCTGTTACTCCTGGTTGGTATGTGTTATATCTCCTCATGTATTACAAAGCGGCGATAGCATCGTTCTGTTACTCCTGGTTGGTATGTTTTATATCTCTGATGTATTGCCAAGCAGCGATAGCATCGTTCTGTTACTCCTAGTTGGTATGTGTTATATCTCCTCATGTATTACAGAAACTGACGGTAAGCATCGTTCTTTACTGGTTGATTTGTGGTGTATTTATATCTCCTGACGATGCTTGTTACCAAAGCAGCGATATCATTCTATTCGCTCCTAGTTGGTGTATGTGTTATATCTCCTCATGTATTACCAAGCAGCGATAGCATCGATTTCTTTTACTCCTAGTTGGTATGTGTTATATCTCCTGATGTATTGCCAAGCAGCGATAGCATCATTCTGTTACTCTAGTTGGTATGTTTATATCTCTGATGTATTACCAAGCGGCGAGCGGTATCATTCTGTTACTCTAGTTGTGGTGGTGTTTATAATATACGAGTGTATTACCAAGCGGCGATGGCATCATTCTGTTACTCCTAGTTGGTATTATTATTTATATCTCCTGATGTATTACAAAGCAGCGATAGCATCATTCTGTTACTCCTGGTTGGTATGTGTTATATCTCCTGATGTATTACCAAGCAGCGATAGCATCATTCTGTTACTCCTAGTTGGTATGTGTTATATCTCCTGATGTATTACCAAGAAGCAGCGATAGCATCATTCTGTTACTCCTGGTTGGTATGTGTTATATCTCCTGATGTATTACCAAGCGGCGATAGCATCATTCTAACATTACTCCTAGTTGGTATGTTTTATATCTCCTGATGTATTTCCAAGCGAAGCGATAGCATCATTCTGTTACTCCTAAGTTGGTATGTGATATATCTCCTGATGTATTGCCAAACTGGCGATAATAACGTTCTGTTACTCCTGGATTGTTATGTTTTATATCTCTGATGTATTACCAGGCGGCGATAGCATCATTACGTTATATAAGTTATATCTCCTCATGTATTACAAAGGCGGCGGGCCAGCACATCATTCTATTGCTCCTGGTTGGTATGTGGTACATATCTCTGATGTATTACCAAGCAGCGCGTTTCATACTGTTACTCCCTAGTTGGTATGGTTTATATCTCCTGATGTATTACCAAGCAGCGATAGCATCATTCTAGTTACCTCCTGGATTTGTTATGTGTTATATCTCCTGATGTATTACCAAGCAGTGATAGCATCATTCCGTTACTCTAGTTGTTATGTTTTATATCTCCTGATGTATTACCAAGCAGCGATAGCATCATTCTGTTACTCCTAGTTGGTATGTGTTGCATATCTCCTGATGTATTACCAAGCAGCGATAGCATCATTCTGTTACTTTCCTAAAGTTGGTATGTGTTATATCTCCTGATGTATTACCAAGCAGCGATAGCATCCATTCTGTTACTCCTAGGTTGGTGTATGTGTTATATCTCTGATGTATTACCAAGCGGCGATAAGCATCGATTTCTATTACTCCTAGTTGTTGTGTGTTATATCTCCTGATGTATTACCAAGCAGCGATAGCATCATTCTGTTACTCCTAGTTGGTATGTGTTATATCTCCATGATGTAGTACCAAGCGGCGATGGCATCGTTTCTCATTACTCCCTGGTTGGTATGTGTTATATCCTGATGTTATTACCAAGCGGCGATAGCATCATTCTGTTACTCCCTGGTTGTTGTGTGTTATATCTCCTGATGTATTACCAAGCGGCGATAGCATCGATTTCTGTTACTCCTGGTTGGTATGTGTTATATCTCCTGATGTATTGCCAAGCGGCGATGGCATCATTCTGTTACTCCTAGTTGTTGTGTGTTATATCTCCTGATGTATTACCAAGCAGCGATGGCATCGATTTCTGTTACTCCTGGTTGGTATGTTTTACATATCTCCTGATGTATTACCAAGCTGCGATAGCGCATCGTTTCATATTGTTATCTCTATGTTGGTTGTAGTTTGTTTTATATCTCCTGATGTATTACCAAGCAGCGATGGCATCGATTCTGTTACTCCTAGTTGGTACATGTGTTATATCTCCTGATGTATTACCAAGCAGCGATAGCATCATTCTGTTACTCCTAGATTGTTATGTGTTATATCTCCTGATGTATTACCGAAAGCGGCGATAGCATCATTCTGTTACTCCTAGTTGGTATGTGTTATATCCTCCTGATGTATTACCAAGCAGCGATAGCATCGATTCTGTTACTCCCTAGTTGGTATGTGTTTTATGCACTCATAGTGACACCGGCGGCGATAAGCATCTATTCTGTTACTTACTGTTATGTATTTTATCTGACATTACCGAACGGCGATAGCATCATTCTGTTACTCCTGGTTGGTATGTGTTATATCTCCTGATGTATTACCAAGCGGCGATAGCATCATTCTGTTACTCCTGGTTGTTATGTTTTATATCTCCTGATGTATTACCAAGCAGCGATAGCATCATTCGCATTGCTCCTAGTTGGTATGTGTTTATATCTCTGATGTATTACCAGGCAGCGATATTCTCATCATTCTCGGATATCATCTCCTAGTTGGTATGTTGTTATATCTCCTGATGTATTACCAAGCGGCGATAGCATCATTCTGTTACTCCTAGTTGGTATTATGTGTTATATCTCCTCATGTATTACCAAGCGGCGATAGCATCGAGTTTCTTTTACTCCTAGTTGGTGCATGTGTTATATCTCCTGATGTATTACCAAGCGGCGATAGCATCATTCTGTTACTCCCTGGTTTGTTATGTTTTATATCTCCTGATGTATTACCAAGCAGCGATAGCATCATTCTGTTACTCCTAGTTGTTATGTATTTATATCTCTGATGTATTACCAAGCAGCGGCGATATGTTCTGTTACTCCTAGTTGTATGTTTATATATCTCACGATGTATTACCAAGGCAGCGATGGCATCGATTGTTGCTCCTAGTTGGTATGTTGTTATATCTGCTGATGTATTACCAAGCGATAGCATCATTCTGTTACTCCTAGTTGGTGGTGTGTTATATCTCCTCATGTATTACAAAGCGGCGATAGCATCGATTCTTTACTCCCTGGTTGGTACGTAATGTTATATATCCTCATGTGTATTTTGAAGCGGCGATAGCATCATTCTGTTACTCCTAGTTGTTATGTTTCACTAATATACTCTGATGTGTTACCAAGCAGCGATAGCATAATTCTTTTACTCCCTGGTTGGTATGTGTTATATCTCCTGATGTATTGCCAAGCAGCGATAGCATCATTCTGTTACTCCTAATAGTTGGTATGTATTTATATCTCCTGATGTATTGCCAAGCGGCGATAGCATCTATTCTATTACTCCTAGTTGTTATGTTGTTATATCTCCTCATGTATTGCCAAGCGGCGATATCGTTCTATTACTCCTGGTTGGTATGTGTTATATCTCCTGATGTATTACCAAGCAGCGATAGCATCATTCTGTTACTCCTAGTTGTTATGTTTTATATCTCCTCATGTATTACCAAGCAGCGATAGCATCGTTCTGTTACTCCTAGTTGGTATGTTGACATTATACTGATGTATTCAGTCAGCGATGGCATATTCCTGTTACTCCAAGCATGACGGTAGCATCATTCGCACGCGTTGCATGCTCCATAGCTGATTGGTTGAATGTTTTGCATATCTCCTGATGTATTACCAAGCTGCGATAGCATCGTTCTGTTACTCCTAGTTGGTATGTTTTATATCTCCTGATGTATTACCAAGCGGCGATAGCATCATTCTGTTACTCCTAGTTGGTATGTTTTATATCTCTGATGTATTACCAAGCGGCGATAGCATCATTCTGTTACTCTAGTTGGTATGTGTTATATCTCCTCATGTATTACAAAGCGGCGATAGCATCATTCTTTTACTCCTAGTTGGTATGTGTTATATCTCCTGATGTATTACCAAGCAGCGATAGCATCATTCTGTTACTCCTAGTTGGTATGTGTTATATCTCCTCATGTATTACAAAGCAGCGATAGCATCATTCTTTTTACTCCTAGTTGGTATGTGTTATATCTCCTGATGTATTACCAAGCAGCGATAGCATCATTCTGTTACTCCTAGTTGTTATGTTTTATATCTCCTGATGTATTACCAAGCAGCGATAGCATCATTCTGTTACTCCTAGTTGTTATGTGTTATATCTCCTGATGTATTACCAAGCAGCGATAGCATCATTCTGTTACTCTAGTTGGTATGTTTTATATCTCCTGATGTATTACCAAGCAGCGATAGCATCATTCTGTTACTCCTAGTTGTTTATGTTTTATATCTCCTGATGTATTACCAAGCAGCGATAGCATCATTCTGTTACTCCTAGTTGGTATGTGTTATATCTCCTCATGTATTACAAAGCAGCGATAGCATCATTCTTTTACTCCTAGTTGGTATGTGTTATATCTCCTGATGTATTACCAAGCAGCGATAGCATCATTCTGTTACTCCTGGTTGGTATGTTTTATATCTCCTGATGTATTACCAAGCAGCGATAGCATCATTCTTTTACTCCCTAGTTGGTATGTGTTATATCTCCTGATGTATTACCAAGCAGCGATAGCATCATTCTGTTACTCCTAGTTGGTATGTGTTATATCTCCTGATGTATTACCAAGCAGCGATAGCATCATTCTGTTACTCCTAGTTGGTATGTGTTATATCTCCTGATGTATTACCAAGCAGCGATAGCATCATTCTTTTACTCCTAGTTGGTATGTGTTATATCTCCTGATGTATTACCAAGCAGCGATAGCATCATTCTGTTACTCCTAGTTGGTATGTGTTATATCTCCTGATGTATTACCAAGCAGCGATAGCATCATTCTGTTACTCCTAGTTGTTATGTGTTTATATCTCCTGATGTATTACCAAGCAGCGATAGCATCATTCTGTTACTCCTAGTTGTTATGTGTTATATCTCCTGATGTATTACCAAGCAGCGATAGCATCATTCTGTTACTCCTAGTTGTTATGTGTTATATCTCCTGATGTATTACCAAGCAGCGATAGCATCATTCTGTTACTCCTAGTTGTTATGTGTTATATCTCCTGATGTATTACCAAGCAGCGATAGCATCATTCTGTTACTCCTAGTTGGTATGTGTTATATCTCCTGATGTATTACCAAGCAGCGATAGCATCTATTCTGTTACTCCTAGTTGTTATGTGTTATATCTCCTTATGTATTACCAAGCAGCGATAGCATCATTCTGTTACTCCTAGTTGTTATGTGCTTTATATCTCCTGATGTATTACCAAGCAGCGATAGCATCATTCTGTTACTCCTAGTTGGTATGTTTTATATCTCCTGATGTATTACCAAGCAGCGATAGCATCCTTTCTGTTACTCCTAGTTGTTATGTGTTATATCTCCTGATGTATTACCAAGCAGCGATAGCATCATTCTGTTACTCCTAGTTGTTATGTATTTATATCTCCTGATGTATTACCAAGCAGCGATAGCATCATTCTGTTACTCCTAGTTGTTATGTGTTTATATCTCCTGATGTATTACCAAACGGCGATAGCATCATTCTGTTACTCCTAGTTGTTATGTGTTATATCTCCTGATGTATTACCAAGCAGCGATAGCATCATTCTGTTACTCCTAGTTGGTATGTTTTATATCTCCTGATGTATTACCAAGCAGCGATAGCATCCTTTCTGTTACTCCTAGTTGTTATGTGTTATATCTCTGATGTATTACCAAGCAGCGATAGCATCATTCTGTTACTCCTAGTTGTTATGTTTTATATCTCCTGATGTATTACCAAGCAGCGATAGCATCATTCTGTTACTCCTAGTTGGTTTATGTTTTATATCTCCTGATGTATTACCAAGCAGCGATAGCATCTATTCTGTTACTCCTAGTTGTTATGTTTTATATCTCCTGATGTATTACCAAGCAGCGATAGCATCATTCTGTTACTCCTAGTTGTTATGTTTTATATCTCCTGATGTATTACCAAGCAGCGATAGCATCATTCTGTTACTCCTAGTTGTTATGTTTTATATCTCCTGATGTATTACCAAGCAGCGATAGCATCATTCTGTTACTCCTAGTTGTTATGTTTTATATCTCCTGATGTATTACCAAGCAGCGATAGCATCTATTCTATTACTCCTAGTTGTTATGTTTTATATCTCCTGATGTATTACCAAGCAGCGATAGCATCATTCTGTTACTCCTAGTTGTTATGTTTTATATCTCCTGATGTATTACCAAGCAGCGATAGCATCATTCTGTTACTCCTAGTTGTTATGTTTTATATCTCCTGATGTATTACAAAGCAGCGATAGCATCATTCTGTTACTCCTAGTTGGTATGTTTTATATCTCCTGATGTATTACCAAGCGGCGATAGCATCATTCTGTTACTCCTAGTTGGTATGTTTTATATCTCCTGATGTATTACCAAGCAGCGATAGCATCATTCTGTTACTCCCTAGTTGGTATGTTTTATATCTCTGATGTATTACCAAGCAGCGATAGCATCATTCTGTTTCTCCTAGTTGGTATGTGTTTTATATCTCCTGATGTATTACAAAGCAGCGATAGCATCATTCTGTTACTCCTAGTTGTTATGTTTATATCTCCTGATGTATTACCAAGCAGCGATAGCATCATTCTGTTACTCCTAGTTGGTATGTTTTATATCTCCTCATGTATTACCAAGCAGCGATAGCATCCATTCTATTACTCCTAGTTGGTATGTTTTATATCTCCTGATGTATTACCAAGCAGCGATAGCATCATTCTGTTACTCCTAGTTGGTATGTTTTATATCTCCTGATGTATTACCAAGCAGCGATAGCATCCATTCTGTTACTCCTAGTAGGTATGTGTTATATCTCCTGATGTATTACCAAGCAGCGATAGCATCCATTTCTGTTACTCCTAGTTGTTATGTGTTATATCTCCTGATGTATTACCAAGCAGCGATAGCATCATTCTGTTACTCCTAGTTTATATGTTTTATATCTCCTTATGTATTACCAAGCAGCGATAGCATCATTTCTGTTACTCCTAGTTGGTATGTTTTATATCTCCTGATGTATTACCAAGCAGCGATAGCATCATTCTGTTACTCCTAGTTGGTATGTTTTATATCTCCTGATGTATTACCAAGCAGCGATAGCATCATTCTGTTACTCCTAGTTGGTATGTTTTTATATCTCCTGATGTATTACCAAGCAGCGATAGCATCATTCCGTTACTCCTAGTTGGTGGTATGTTTTATATCTCCTGATGTATTACAAAGCAGCGATAGCATCATTCTGTTACTCCTAGTTGTTATGTGTTATATCTCCTGATGTATTTACCAAGCAGCGATAGCATCATTCTGTTACTCCTAGTTGTTATGTTTTATATCTCCTGATGTATTACCAAGCTGCGATAGCATCCATTCTGTTACTCCTAATTGTATGTTTTATATCTCCTGATGTATTACCAAGCAGCGATAGCATTCATTTCTTTACTCCTAGTTGTTATGTTTTATATCTCCTGATGTATTACCAAGCAGCGATAGCATCCATTTCTGTTAGAAATAACCACAATTCTCAATAATGGGTTTGTTATACGTTTCCCTGTTCAGAAGAAGCATTTTTGACCGTATAGCACCCTCCGTCGGTTGACAAGGTGAGTGAGTGAGTGATATTTTTACGCCGCTTTTAGCAATATTCCAGCAATATCAGAAATGGACATCACACAATTTACCCATGTGGGAATCGAACCTTGTTCTTCGGCATAACGAGCGAACAGATATATTGAAGTAGAAGACGACTCGTTATCCAATTTACACGTGTCATATTCATAATATCACATAAAGAGATATTGGTACTAAGTAGGCATAGAGTAGTAGGCATGGACGTGATCTGTAACAGTAGACGAGACCATGAACAATTAAGGTACAACATTCACTAAATGCTTTGTGGGGTGAAATACGAGTAGGAACAACATATATATGGGGAACGAGGATGTTCATTGGAAACACTGATGAAAATCGATCTCAGCAAGTAATATTAAAGGAACAGGATAACTACTAGCTATCCATAATACGCATGTATGTCCGAATACAAGCCTTATCTCAATAGAAAAAGTAATACAATATTGCCGTAGAGTGGGTATTAATACGCTGACTAAACACCCCTCATGTGACTCAATAGTTATAATAAAGATAAAACACCTGATGATATTTAATGCTAAACAGAGAACAAAATATTATTATAACTTTAGAAAATGGAGTATTTGACGATACTATCACCCTACCAAATTCTAAAGCCATTATGCAGTCTCAAATGCTCAATGTTTCCAACTGACAAGTGTTAATAACGCTGACAAATGACTGGTCGTTAATAGGTTGTTGATCTCCATCACAGTATGAGATATGACGTGTATAAATAAACAACAGGGACAACGGAAATGTTGCATTTGTCTATACGTGACAGATGGCAAAGGCTGACAAGATTAAAGGTAGCTTCAATAGGATGGGCAGGATGCTGTCTGCGATATGGATTATGTCACACACAGTGCATCCACAATGATGGATTACCATAAATCACCTGTCAAAGTAGTAAAGAAATCTTTTCAACTGAAACGTTTTTAACCAACTGACAAATATCTTACCAGAAATTTATAGATCGTCTGTCTTTGAATTCGTAAAGCTAGGACCACCAGCTATAAATCCTTAGAGACGAAAACACATCGAGATAAGACAAAATCTTTAAAGGGATTTCAGTCTGACAACGTGAGGTCTCGTGGGTAAAGATAGAATTGTGAGACAGGCTGCCGCCAAAGGAGATCCGGTATCCCCATATATTTTAATTCTTTGCGCGGATATTTTAGCAACACGTATTGGAAATAACATAAATATTAAAGGTATAAAAGCTCGAAAATGTAGTTTTGTCCTAGCTCAGTTTGCAGATGACAATACCCTACCTTTAGATGGTACTGAGAGCAACTTATACGCATTACTAAATACCCTATCTTTTTGGGCAAGAGTCTCCGGGCTGAAAGTTAATGCAGAAAAATAGGGTCGATATATGGATAGGCTGAAAGAAAGGTGTCGATATAAGCTTTGTATAGATTGGAATTTGGATTGGTCCCAAAACAGGTTTTAGACTACTAGGAATACAGTTTGATGTTGACCTGGCAAATACGATTGAATTGAGTTACTGTGAAATTGAAAAGATAGAATAAAAGTGAATTTATGGTCCTTCGTACTCCATCTCCAATAGGAAGAAATATGATTTTTGAGAATCACTGTTACTTGCTACACGTAACCATCTTTTTTCCATCACCTCCGAATGATGAAACACTTAAATCTTTTCAGATAAAATGTTTTAAATTCATATGGAGGAAGTAATCCGGATAGAATCAAGAGAAGTATGCCTCCAAATGATGGAGAACTAAATGTACATATTATGAAGGAAATATTTTGCGCTCAAAAGCTATCCTGGATATAACTACTACGAGGAGTAAATGTTAAAATGGAAAATATTGGTTGATAAATGTATATTTGACAATTTTGTAAACTATCATTAGGTGATCCTCAATACATCATGAAGTCACAATTGGAAACATATTTTGTGAGATATAGCCATGTGAAGGAGCTTTGGAGAAGTTTGACCAGTTAGCTGAAAACTGTTGCTGAAGGTGCAATTATATTTAATGCCGAAAACATAGCATATGCTAAAAAGAAGTATGGGAACACCTTAAAATGTCATAGTCATATGTAAACATAAACGTGGGAGGTCATTTTATTTTCTGGGAGTAAAATGCAACCTTTTGTGTGCTAAATGGGCACTTTAAACGACATGTTAGAACATACAATTGAAGCAACTGATTCAATATTCGTTGAGTTTGAGTTAAACAGAAACATTGTCCAAAACAGCGAAAAACAAAGGGTGCTGAAACACACCAGCACCATGTTTGATTCAAACGCTGCATGGGACGTCTGTCTTCCGCATGCACTAGGCCGTTGTGTTTGGGCGTTTGAATCAAACATGATGCTGGTGTGTTTCAGTGTTGATGTCACATAGTGTTGAAGTAAATTTGATACCTAATACCTCAAAATTCATCCCGGTGCCATTCTATTTTTATACCATTACATAATGTTCCATCCCTACCCGCTTTTGATCATATTTAGATTGCTTTAGTCTTATCAATATTTATCTTTAGACCCGATATCATGTAAAAAGTATCCAATGTATTGATGGCAGCATACAAACTATCTTCTGAGCCATTAAGAAATAATTCTGTGACATCAACATATTGTCCAAGTTTATATTCTTTATCAGTTATAGTAATTCCTTGTATGTCAATATCTGCTCTTTCCATGCAACCCTAAAATTTCAGCTGCAAAGAAAAATAGGTAAGGGGATAAGGGGTCTCCTTGTCTGCAGCCTCTTTCATTTGTAAAACATCTGTTAAATATCCATTTTGAATTACACTGGATGTTGTGACTAAAGTTAAGGAGGTCTATCAAGCTTGTTAGTTGAGGGCATAAGCCAAATGTTCCAAATTATTGCTGTAATATATATTCAAGTTGGAACCCAAGGGTATACTCGGCAGAAAAATAGAATTTCCGTCGAGAACCAGTCGTCCCAGTCGAGCACAGGAGTCGAGTAGAGGGGGCGGGCCGGCCGACTTAGGACGAGATTAAGTCGGGATTCGGTCGAAATCAGGTCGATGTACAACTCAGGCTGGTCAAGCACAGGTCCAGCTGGACGAGTCAAGATTGGTCGACTGAAAGTCGAACTTAAATCAAACTAAGGTCGTAAAGGTCCCGACGAGGTCCTTATATGAGGGCGTTGCGAGAGCTCGACTCAGGTCGAGATACCCCCAAAAGTCGGGACAGGTCGAGTAGTTTGCGAGGTCGAGTAAGGTCGAGCTCCCGATATTGCCACTGGGACCGCACCATTAATTGTTATTTTTATTATGATTGGATATTTATATAGCACACACACCCACGCACTAGTGCATGCTCAAAGGCGCTGGTATTTTTACCTGGGTCATTGGATGTCCAATCTCATCAGCAGATCTTATTACAAATCTCGATTCCCTTGGGATCATACAACTCTTGCTGCCACAAGGCGCACCGAGTTATTGCGGCCTACCAAAGGTACCCATTCACAGCTGGGTGGACTGGGGCACATAGTCACAGAACTTTGTCCAAGTTTACTGCACGCTGCCGTACCCGCAACTTGGTGTTTTCAAAAAAGTATCCATGTGGCCACCATCTGGTCATATACCAACGGATTCGTGGGTTCTTTTAAGTGTACATGGCTGTGTACTGTACACTGGGTGTTGTGACAACAACACTGAAAGAGTCTGCACACAAAGTTGACACCATAACTGACCACGGCATTTGAACAGACGCCTTCCCTGACATGTTTATTCCGGTTGTTTCGACCTGACAGTTCCTGTTCCTCTCGTCTCTTGCAGGGCGGTGGGGAAACTCAGTGGTTAATTATAAAGCGTTCGGTCGTCACGCCGAGGCCCGGTTTGAATTCACATGGATTTTACAATATGTGAAGCCCATTTCTGGTGTCCACCGCCGTGATATTGATGGAATATTGCTGAATAACTAACTCAATCACTCTCGTCTCTTGCCTTTATTGACATCCTGCCTGAACCTTGTTTCAATGCGACACTCCATACATTAGCGACTAAATTTATGTGCTCGTCCAGTTAGGTGCATATAAGACAGTAGGTTTGTGTTACTGTCTTAAACCTAGAAATATTTCGGGGAGTTACCTCCGGGATCCCCACGCCTTCAAAACAAACAGAGAGGGATCTCAGGCAAAGAAGGAATCTTTATTACATATATAAACATATGAAGCCAAAGGACACATATTCGATTAACTGGTAATCCAGAATTATTGGTCAAGACAAATATGTATATAATATTGTTGCAGAAAACTATTCAATTGAAATTACAAAAAAAACAATATGACAGAGATAAAAATATAATACTTAGAATATGTAAATGTATTTACACGTTGGGCAATTATTGACTTTAAGCATCACGACTCTATTACCTAAAGCCAGACCTTATATTTGAGACTGGAAATAGTTTGGAGTGATCTGATACACTACTAGTGGCCTATGAAAGTAGTGATTTCTTATCTGGGCTTCTCGATTATTCATAAAAATAACATATAGCGACCGAACGTTATAATCGAACAGCATTTTAACTCAGCAATGGCTGCAAGAGTTGTATACTCCCCAGGGAGTTGAGATTGATAATACGATGGGCCGTTGAGAATGACATCCAATGATTGAGGGAAAAAATACCAGCGCCTTGAGCATGCACTAGTGCGTGAATATGTGCGCTATATACATATCGTATAATAATAATAATAATAATAATAATAATAATAATAATCCCCGAAGGGCCTGATGATGTACGCCTCTCCGTGGTGGGCCTAGATAGGGGAATTATATTCCCTGAACCAAACGTACATCACCCAGTTAGGGCTGACCCCCGAAGCTGGTTTTGCACTGGGTTACAGACATTAAAGGAAAGTTTAAATTCACTTCCGCAGCCCAGTCAGCCTTCCTCCAGTAGTGACACCAACCACACTGGAGATGGGACTTGCCCCAGGGAAGGCACAAGGGAACCCGACCAAGAATATCTTGAAGTCAGAGCCACCTTAAAACCACACTACTTGAGTGTGCGAGGCGACAGGATGGCCTGAAAATCCACGAATCAATGGCAGAGTCGCTGAAGCTGCATTGGGACAATGCCATGCCCATGTATGCTTACCTGACGGAACCAAAATCACCGCGACCAATTCCGGCGGCAGAAATCTCTTGCCCCGTGAGCCAGTTCAACCCTCAACGGGTGCCCGTCAGGAACCTTTGCATGAACAGAGATGCTCAAGTGGCAGGCAGACCCAAAACTTCTATTAATGGACGTCATTGTCAGCCTCTTTCCTCTTGCTGATGGAAACTCTTCCGACAAAGAGCTAATTGGCCCCGGAATTTCAGACCCTCACTCTTCCTCTTCTTCAGTTGCAAAATCTTTCCGAAAACCCTGTATATATTTTGTTTCATTCTATTTATGATGAAGAATATCTGGCATACCTTTAGAAATCAGGCCAATTAAACAAACAAATGAATCTTTTCCCCAAAATGAAATCCAATTTTATTTAAATGATATTATTTCCTGTAGAACTTTCATCGGACTGTTCATTACATGAGAGTTAATTGTTGTGTCTATGCTGCCGCTCAGACCTTGGAGGAAATTCACAGAGTTTCCAAGAAAAATCATCTAATACTAAGAACAATACACCAAGAAAAACCGGTTTTCAAATTAAAACTAGCGGGAACTCACATTTCCTGGATAGAGCTATTGCCTGAAGTTAAGGATCATCAGAAAGAGTCCAATGTCAAAACGGCAAAGGCAATTTGGAGAAAAATTAAAATTACAATGCAAGGACTTAACAAAGAAAGGGTACTTCTACCCAATTGTCGATTCCTTAAGGCCTAAAATAAGGGGTTTGGACTGGAAAGAAATAAAAATGGGAAAAGAAAAATAAATTTATCAAACAAAAGGCGGCTTTTTAGAAATAATGAAAAGCACTTCTACGGGCAATTGAAAACAAGGGGTGATGGTGTGCATGATAAAACGGCCTCCATGGATGCCAATGAAGGTTCTGGAAACGGTTGTGGTCTGTGCCCATACGGCTGCTTAACCTTGAGAGCACCAGCGGGTCCGTGATTATGACCATGCAATGCATGAGAAAGTAACTAGGTCGTTTGTCTGTTACATCTCACCAAGATTGCACCCTGAAAAGTGTTATAAAAAGAATCCAAATCTGAT
The DNA here is from genome assembly GCF_003918875.1 of Haliotis rubra. Classification (NCBI taxonomy): domain Eukaryota; kingdom Metazoa; phylum Mollusca; class Gastropoda; order Lepetellida; family Haliotidae; genus Haliotis; species Haliotis rubra. The sequence continues at coordinate 192,074 of NW_025765335.1, forward strand.
TACGAAGCTCCAGGGCTGGCCTGATGGCATTTCGAAACCGGTATTGGAAACTGTTCCCCTGTGTCAGACACCATTGCTACACTGTTTTAATACTCCTCGTGGACACAGGTGATGTTCCTCCATGGTTCTGCAAAGGTCGAAGACAATTACTCCTTCAAAAAGGAGACTTGACTGATCCAAAACTTCCGCCCTATCACGCTGAACGTGCAATACGAAATATTCAATGGGTGTTTGACAAACCTCGTGTCATCTAGCACTGCTCTTCCAATGTGGTATGCAAAGAGCAAGAGGAGCAAGAAGGGATGTTGGGGGTGCAAGGATCAACTTCTTGTGCAGAAATGATTTTGGAAGGGCTAAAACATATCACCGCAACCTCTCCATGTGCTGGATTGACTACAAGAAAGCATACGACTCTGTCCCTCACGAATGGATTCTGAAGTCCTCTGCATGGTATTGACCTCCCTGAGCGACTACTTGATTTACTCAAGTCTTTAATGAAGTTAGCTGGTCGAGCTCTGGCTTGAGATGTACTCGCAAGGGCAGGTGCAGACTTCGGAATCTGATCAATCAGGGAATATTTCAGGGGGATTCCTTTAGTCCTTTGCTTTTTGTCTGTCTTTAAATCCTTGCTTTGGCTTTCTGCTCAATAAAGAGGAGGTTACCATCCCGGACCTCCTCAGCACAGATACCCAACACCTCTTACTCATCCACTCCTTTACATGGATGATATCAGGCTCCTTGCCAAAGGAGATACCAATTTGAAGAGCAGGTTCTCCTTGTCGAGTCTGGCCCTGTAATGATATTGGCATGACATTTTGGTTTCGACAAATGTAATACTCTTTATTTTGAAACGTGGCAAGAGTAACTAATGATGGATCGAGGGTCAAGTTACAAGGGGAGGAGTTATTGAGCATCTTGTGGAAGATCAGGCCTACACCTATCAACGGAATGCAAGGTTCGAGAGACAAGCTTCCAGGATGCCCGAATTCAAAGACAAACTTCGGGCCGAGTACAAATCTCGTTTAAAAAAGAAAAATCTGGAGCTCAAGGCTAAATAGCTCGAAACAAGGTCAAAGCCACCAATACTTTTGCGCTTATTGCCTGTCCTTTCCTATTCCTTTGGAGTAGTTGATTGGACGAAACAAGACATCCAGAGTCTTGACCGTCTGACCAGGAAAGGATCATGTCTGATAACAGAGCCCACCACCCATAGTTCCTCTTAACCGTTTATACATGCAATCAATTCTGGAGGTCGGGGTTTGATTAATGTGGAGGCTCTTCATGATAAGTTTTATTGTGTACTTTTGCACATATTTATTTATCGGATCTCTGGTGATGCATGTGAAGACTCATGATGGCAAGGGAGTCCACAGTTATTTGTAAGCGTGCCAAGGTTGTTAGACAGAATCTAAATTGAGGGTGAGTTGACTTTGCTTTGATGGCAATGTACTGCTGGACGGTACAGCGATGGGAGTAAACCAGGTGAAGTCCTTTTACCAAGTCTGCCCAGAGTCGGTCTTTTGTGGAGAAAGCTTTCTGAAACCATTGCATCGATATTGTACATGCAGTGTGTGGAACAGAATAGCAATCCACCGACTCCTTCGCTGCACGAAAGTCAGCTGGTCTGAAATGGCGAGCTGGAGCTTTGTTTTGCTACTCAGGGACCAGTCACCGCCCACTCGCAATTGCCAAAATGTGATTCTTAAAGAAAACATCAATATGAAATGTCGACTTATGTAATGAATTTACAGAGACTGTCCAACACCTTGTTAGTGGGTGCCCTTCCTTGGCACAAAACAGCATATCTTAAACAATAACATGATGGCATGGCTCGTTGCTTTATCTACCGTCTCCGCCATGCCTGTGGCTTTGACTCCGAGGTCCATCCATGGTACGACCCTGAACATGACCAAGGCGTCTTGGAAAATGATGCTTTCAAACTTCTGGAACAAAGGGCCCATATACAACCTGGGGAAGTATTCCAGCCAACAAACCCTGATCTTGTCCTTTTTGATAAAGCCAATGAAGTTATTTATATCATTGAATTTTCTGTCCTTTTTGACAGCAACGTCATTGGCAAACAGATTCAGGGAAAAGCATGATAAATATGCGGACCTCGCCTTTGAAATGTCTCGCTTGCATCCCAAAGTACACTGTCATCAGGCTCCCCATAGTTCTCAGTGCCCTTGGTTTGGTACCTCCTGATCTCTTGCCCGTGTTCTCCACCGGGAGCACAGCCCTTCTGACACTTTGGGTAATACAGAAGGCTGCAGTGTTGGGGAGCCTTCATATTCTCCCGGAAAGTTCGACTAGGCGACTAGGCAGTGGTTCCTGGGAAGTCCATTCGCTGTCTGGGCTGCGAGTAGGAGGGCAGCGAGGGCCTGAGTACGATGAGGTTGAGCGATTTCATTGAGTCAGGTGCACGAGGTGATTAACAAACAGCCTTTCACGATGCCAATGTTTGCGTTGGCCCTTAGATATAGTGACGGCCCACTTTACAATAACCTAGTTCTGCCTGTGTCTCTCCTAGTGCTAGAATAGGTGTTGAGGCCTCACACCATACTACTTTCAACCAGGTCAACTCCTTCTAAAGGCTCCGTTTCTACTTCACAAAGGTCCATCCTGTAGCCGATAGGCTGCGGCGTAAGGGCTCTGTTTGCTTTCACCCTGTATTCGGCACCAGCCCTTTCTAGTGACTCCATTGTGGATTTGTTTTAAGGCTACCACTCGAGTACATTCCCTTTCGTCACATCCTTAAATTGCTTATGCATTCTTTTCATATTTTATGTATTTTTTGTATGCATTTTGTGTTACAGGTATGCGTGCGCCTTTACAACACCAACAACAACAACAAAGGCGGTCAAAGCTCCATGAAGGCAGCAAAAGCCCAGTTATTTGTTTTGTTGATGTATATTTATCTGATTTAATGGAAAATAAAGTAAAGCGATCAAAATATAACGAGAAACGAAGATATAACATAACTATCTTCGTTCGAGGGTGCTTATCCTACTCAGCAGCAAAATAAAACGTCAGTACAATTCAAAATAAGATAGGCACTGTAATCAGATCATTACAGAAATGGACGCCAATAAGCGGATCAAAACATTTTTGTGTACAATATCTTGCCACATCAATGAATAACTCAGCAGCACAATTCCAAGACATCATGCGAACGTTTGCGGTCCATTCAGATTCTTAACTTCAGTATCTGAATTATGACCACCACGAGCAGCAAAAACTGGCGTGCACCACCAATCGATGGATGAAGGTCATTGGCACCTTGAACCCAAACTCTGAAGAAAGGCCTGGCGTAATAAATCGGCTGTGTTCGGCCTTGGTATGACAGCATTATTCAGTCTCCTCTGAATTTCAATCCCAAAGATGTTCAGCTGGGTTTAAATCAGGACTAATGGCTAGGCCACTGCATAATGTTGACACCTTTCTGCTGTAGGAAGTCTTGTGTAGCTCTGGCTATGGGCCCGGGCGTTATCATGCAGGAAAATGTTGTTCCAGTGACGTGCGAACTTTGACTGGTGGTATGACGTGGGTCCACGAGGAGCTTGGTCGATGCTTAGCGCACCGCTGAATCCGCCTCCTCTCCTGGACCAAGGTTCTGGAACCCCACAGGACCTACTCTCTGGTTCAGGCCCTATTCCACCCCAGCCGCATGATGTTTTGCACTATTACACCCCCCACACACACACACACATGGAGTCTCTTTCCATAACACATTGGTCTGACTAACGCTGGCCACGTCGATAAAAGCCGCCATTCTTGTTCACCACCCATGCCGGTTGATACGCAGTACCGACTCCCATCTCTGAACAGTACAGTTCTCCATTGCCTCTATCGCCAGTTTGGTGTTTATGCAAAAGGCAGAACTGAAGACGATTCACGCCAATGACGAGGGTGAGGATAAGATCAAGCAGTAAAAGTCTACTGCAGTAAGGTTCCCGCTGATAAGACGTCGGCGTACTGTATCAGTACTGATTGGTCTTCCGTGTGTTCCCCACTGTCTGGCGGCGTGATGTTTCGGATACCTGCATGTAGGGATTCGTGGTCGCACAACGTGGTGGTCTTGTCGTCTTGTGGCCATTCTACCCTTGGTCTGCCGGGGCAGGGCAGAAACGGTTGTGGTGTTGGTGGCCCGGAAGCGTTGCTGCAGCCTGTAAGATGGTCAGAACGTTGACCTGGAAGTGACTGGCAGCAGCTTGTGCAGTCAATGGCCAGCTTCAAGAGTCTTCCTAGGGCCTGGTTCCTCTGATCTGTCGTGAGAAGGGGCATCCTGCTGAGCATTGTAATGGCGAATGTTTCGAAACCAGGTTTGGGGGTTGCATTTTATAGGAGGGCTGAAGTCCTTGTGAACAGCACGTGCAGCATGAATTGCATGAAAACATGAGGGAACACAGTGCACGATCCACCGAGATCAGGTTGCGTTTTAAAGTTGGTACCGGGTTCCATTCTGAAAGGTTTAGGAAGGAATGTCTTTGCTCAGATTAAAGTTGGAGATGTTGTCAAAACTGCTTGCAATAAAAACATTAAATGAGTTTACAGTTATCCTTTTCTGCTAAGGAAGAATTGGAAACTGACGTTTTGCTTTGCTGCTTGAGTATATGGCCATGGCGCGGG